>NW_009711020.1:125283-127476 GCF_000703405.1 Apaloderma vittatum | reverse complement strand
CCAGGACCTGCAGATGGATTGCTGAAATGTTTGTAGGAGCAGCATTTTGCACAGTAGCTTCTACTGCCGTGCAATTAAGGGAGTTAAATGCTTCTACAAACAGAAGATTGGGAAACCGAGAAGTGACATGATTCCTTCAAGACAAAAGGTGCTTGATTGGGAAACAGCGACTTGGGGCCAAGAATAGAGATGTCATTTGGGGACTTCCCATTCGATCCCCATGTGTTGCCTGATCTAGTCAAGAGGTGGCATCCCTGGTGGCAGGGAGGCTGGATTAAAATGATCTCTAAGGTCCCTTCCAGCTTAGGCCATTCTATGGTTCTATGATGATGATTCTGTGACTCTGCCCTGCACCCTGCCACCACTCAGAGCTTTTTTTGGTCCCCATTGAGTGCTGCACCCCAAGCCGTGCGAGAGAGGATGAGTCCCTTTCTCACCATGGAGGACAGCCATTTCGTGTCTCACTTAAATATATTTTTAAAATGGAAAGTCTTTTTCTTCTGATTAGCACTTCTTGTCTTCAACAGGAAGGCTTGTTATGGTGAGTGGAAACAAGAGATGTATACATTAACCCCAGATTAAGCACACACTGATCATAAACATAGTTTATGAGTTAAAATAAGGTGGTTTTAATGTAATTCAACAGTTTAACATACTGTCTGATTTCTTTTTCCTTGAAGATATTCAGTGTTTTGGGTTTTTTTGTCAAATAATAACAATCAATCACATTTAAAGAGTGACACAAAAAAATACACTTGTATTTCAAATCTCTTGTTACTCTAGTTACTAATCTTTTTTATAAATACTTCTAGAAATCTAGAAATTAAAGAAATCTCCTTAAGCAAGCTACTAATATAGAGTATCTTGAGAAGGGAGAATTTGGGAGAAGTGACAAGTAAAAAGAGTGACCGTTCCAGGCTGATCCACAGCCATGGTCAGGAGGAGATGCTTCATCAGAGAACTTTGGTTCATTCCCGTCTGCACTGGAGAAGGAAACCATCTCAGGAACACAGGAAAAACAGAAATGAAGACAAAGTATTAAATGCTCTTGGTTGTTAAGTTCTCTCCAACACTCATTTATTACAATACCCCTGATTGTGTCTTTTTTTTTCCTTTTGACTGAAAAACTGGAAAACATTTTTTTCCTAAAATCCTATTATTCAAATGTGCGAAGAGTTAAGAAAGATTAAACAGTAATGGAGAAAGCCATCACTTGGGCAATAGGACAGGTATTTAGCGAAAAATGAGGTTTCTATGACCAGTCCTCTGAGATTAAAATTTATCTGTTCTACAGAGCCAGTGGCAGAAAAGTGCTAACTGAAGAAAATAAAAATTTTGGGGAAAAATATTGCAATAGGGTGTCTTTCAGCTGGTGGCAGTGTGAAGGGAGGAAGCTTCGTTCCTTCCGCATCTCTATAAGGTGTGAGCCGTGGTTGCTCAGTGTGGAGGTCCATCCACCCCACAGGCCCCTGGCATGAGTGGGCTTTTCGTGTATAGATGGGCTTTTCGCGTATAATTGTGGACATCGATGCAAGACATCATCCAAACACTGCATGTGCCACTCCACGGACAGTGTAACTGTCTAGGCGGGGCCTGTTTTTCATCTACCCCAGCTCTCCTGGGTTGCAGTAAATAACTGCATACCCTTATTTCTGCCCAGAGATGGAGGGGATGATTGCAACTTCTTAACTAATAACTGCTGTGGGCTTAAGTCTATAAGCGTAGCTGATTCTTCATTTTCATAGAATCATAGAATCATAGAATCATAGAATCATGGAATGGCCTAGGTTGGAAGGAACCTTAGTGATCATCTAATCCACCCTCCCTGCCATGAGCAGAGACACCTCTCAACCAGCCCAGGTTGCTCAAGGCCTCATCCAACCTGGCCTTGAACATCTCCAGGGAAGGGGCAGCCACAACTTCTCTGGGCAATCTATTGCAGAGTCTTGTCACCCTCGTACTGAAGAATTTCTTCCTGAGATCCAGTCTAAACCTATTATCCTTCAGTTTAAATCCACTTCCCCTTGTCCTATCACTGGATGCTCATGTAAAAAGTCCCTCTCCAACCTTCCTGTAGGTTCCCTTCAGGTATTGGAAGACAGTCAAAAGGTGCCCCCAGAGTCTTCTCCAGGCTGAACAATTCCAGCTTCTTCAACCTGTCTGTGTAGCAAAGGTGCTCCAGCCTCTTAATCC
>NW_009711020.1:9625-125181 GCF_000703405.1 Apaloderma vittatum | reverse complement strand
AGAGTAAAGTATGAGACCCCCCTCTCTTGCCCTGCTGGCCACACTGGATGCAGCCCAGGATGCGGTTGGCCTTCTGGGCTGCCAGCTCATGTTGAGCTTCTCGTCTACCAACACCCCCAAATCCTTCTCTTCAGGGCTGCTCTCAACCCACTCTGTGCCCAGTTTGTATTTGTGCCTGGGACTGGCCTGACCCATGCGCAAGACCTTGCATGTTGACTTGTTGGACCTCCTGCAGTTTGCACTGGCCCATTTCTCCAGCCTATCAAGGTCCCTTTGGATGGCAGCCCTGCCCTCAAGCTCATCCCTGGCACCACACAATTTATATTCCTTTTCTTCTGTTATTCCTATCCATGCGGTGTGAGCTTGTGATGAACCCAAACTGAAGTTTTTATAGCCACGTTGTCATTCTTCTGCACAGACAGAAATTACCATATGCCATGCGTGGCTGTGTGGAACCAAGCATTTGAGCTCTGGTTCTGCCTTTGAAACCATTTGATCATGAAGGACTTCATGCACACCAACATTTCTCTTTGCACAGAGAAGAATGAAAAGTAGAGATTGTGTTCTAGTATTATACTCCTCTGCTAAGACGCTGCTAAATAAACAAACACACTAAATAGTGCCTATAATAAGCACAAGCTCTTGATCTTAAAAACAACATCAACCAGCTTTTTAGAATCCAGTTAATTATTAAACGACCCATGAAGATTTTGAATGCACGACTGGTTTTTATGAGCTTATCTGGTAGAATGAGCTTCTCTGTTTAGTTCCTATAGGTAACTTCAATTTCTTCTCTTTTCTTGAAAATATATCTTTACGGATAGATGGGAACGTATGTTCATTTTGAGTAACATATACTTTTATGAGGCATAGCAGAGCAATGAGAGCTCCAGAAGTGTTAAAACTAGAATAAGAGGATTGCAGATAAGTCAATTTTTTGGCACTAAATAAAGGTCAAATTCAATTTTTATTAGAGGTTATTAAGAAAATGCTGTAGGCAAAATAAGCACATTGGCCGACATACTAAGGAAAACCAGGTGTATAATCAGATGATCCTAACAACCAAAACATATTTTCACTAACACATTAAAAAAAAAAACAACCCACAAACCACATTACACTCATGTGTAAACATTTTCCAACTTGCTAAGCCCAGTTTCGAGGAGTCAGTGCAGGTCTGTTGTATCTGCTTTGTACCTCTGGTCAGTTCCTATATTTTTTTTCATCGCACTTACAGAGAATTGACAATACAGACAAGATATTTATCACCTGCTCCGATTGCCATTTGTGGGCAAGGAGACCAAAAAGCTGCCGAAGCTGCTTTGCGCGTTGCGCGCTATCCCTGATGATGTAGAGCTTAATTCGAAAAAGCGTGTAATTAAGTGTGTGTTAATTTTTCATTTCCATAATGAGCTTTTAGAATTCTGTGCCGAGCATGAAAAAAAAATAAAACCAACAAGAAAACGTTTCGAAAATAGCAATGATTTCCATCGCAGGCCTTCCTGTGGAGTGATTGCTGCTCTGACCGAGCTGCTGGCAGATGAGCAGCGTTTCTTCACCGTAGAATTATTAGAGCTTCTATCACAGACCTGGGTCCTACTCCGTTACGTGATTTCTGCCAGAGGGACCCCCTTATCTGCTGCTGTTCCGTGATGGGCACGGCAAAGAAATGAAATCTCTTAACGACAGAAGAAATGGGATAACTGGATTCTAAATAAATCCATTCTGGACACTTCAGAAAGGCTAAACTCTGTGATTAGTTCTCCAGAAAAAGAGTTGTTATTTCTTTGGTAACTGAAGCCTGTGAAGCAGGTAATAAAGTGAACCCAAGTTCTAGGTGAGATAACAACTGGCATATAGTCAAACCGACACAATTGGCACATAATTACTACTCCTGTTATTTTGGGGGGGTTCACATTCAGATACCACTCCTACCCACACAAAGCCCTGTTGAAATCAGTGAATAAATTGCCAATAAAAAATGAATGTACTCCAAAGTCACAGTTAGGAGCCTTGGTCTTTTAAAAGTACTTTAAGTACTTGTTTTGATACAAGGAATACTTGCAAAGAAAGTTATGGGAAGAAAATATGCTTGTAGAGAAAGATGCGTTATTTATTACCATAGCTACTTCAAAAAATAATTTTCTTAGAGAGTGCATTATGCTTAAAGAATCTAGTATAAGACAGAGATGTATAAGCATGCTTTCCTCTTCTGGTACAATACTATTTTTCTTAAAAGGAAAAGTCTGTAGGCAGCAGCTCAGTAAGAAAAAAAAAGTCTTTCTGAACACCGGAACATGAATCTGCAGAAAAGAGGCACCGCCACACCAGAGCTGCAGGGTTATTCCTGTTGCAGTATCTCACCTTGGTGCTTACTGAACAATAATAAGCACATAGTTAATTACCACAAGCCTGCACTCTTCACGCTATACTACCCTGGCTGTAAAATGCCTTCAAACAAGTTCTGCTATGGACAGTATCCCAGAATAAAACTAGTAATGTGCTACAGATGAAGAAGAACTTTTAGGTTTTGATCACACCATTTACTGATCCAAATAAGTGACTTTATATTCATGCTTCAAAGTATCCTCGTTCTCTCCAAGCAGAGCTGTAGTTATAATGGGAACAAAGCTCCACCAGTTTCCTGAGCCTTTATCAGCTTTTTTCCCCTGCCACTGTTAATATTTTAATGCTCTTTAAACACTGATCTTCCTTTTGATTGCCCATTGATCCTAATGTCTAAATCCATACCTGCCTCAGTAAGGTATATCTTACTGTATATTAATAAATCTATATTTTTACAATCTGTTATCTGAAAGAAAAGTAAGTTTAATGTGATGTGATGCACAGGTTTATGTTACAGTTTTATTTCCATATAAATAAGAGTGGAGCTCAGGACAGTGTACTTAACCTGCCTGTATCCTGTCATTTCACAGATATGCGCACGCCCTGTTTTTAAGGTTTTGCATGCTTCACGAGTAATGAAAAAGAAGTATGGATCCTTTGAACATATTAAAATGTAGGATTTTCATTGTTTCATTTCCTTTATAGAATGTGGTAAATTTGCAGCATGTAAATAATCTTCATCGATTCATTCAGTGCTTAGATTTCTTCTGGCTTGAGATCTTAACATGCAGGGAAACAAGACTCTTAATTCTCAATAGCATTGATGTCAACTGCTACTTTATTTTCTTTAGAATGAGATTTTCTCAACCAAGGGAAGGACCAAAGAGGTTCCATTTCAAATAACACTGGGAATACACAGCCATGGCCGCAATGGGCTGTAATACCAGTGGTGCTGCACATGGTGGGGGTGAAAGAAGAGCAAGCATCCTCGGAGTGGCCCAAAGAAGAGTTTTCTTCCTAACACAGCTATTTTGACATAGGATAAAATTCTGCTTAAGGCTCTCTAATGTATTTCCACATGTTCTCTCCGTCCCTGCAAGTGTCTTCATTAAATCTTATTAAACTCAGCCTCAACAATGTCTTATGGCAAAGTGACATAAATGCCAGCTATGCATGAGATGAAAAATTAATTCTGTTTTATTCATAATTTTCAATGAATTTTCATCAAGCAGGACTTTAGGCAAGGCATAAAAGGAGATTGGAAGAAAACAGAAATATATGTTAACATGCTGGGACTGAAATTAACTCACAAACTATTTACCTAATTATTTCTCTGACTTACAAACATTGGTGTGAGCTTGAAGAACAGAAGAAGAAGCCTTTTCTGCTCTGAATTCTGTCAAATGGGCTAATCTCCCGATGTAGGATACCCAACACGTTCCTAAGAAGTAGCTTAAATCAGAGGAGAGCAAGAGTTTTGTTCCAGAACAAATTAGAGTCAAGAAACAGATATGCCTAAAGGGCAGGGGTGGTTTCAAGCCAACCTTCCTCTTCCCTCCAGGGTGTAGGGTCTGAGGAGCTATGACCTGGAGCAACACAAACTCTCAAGCCTGTGAATGGAGAAGCCCTTCCACTGATTGGGCTAGATGAACTGGGGTTGGACTGGATGATCTAGGATTGGACTGGATGATCTGGGATTGGACTAGATGATCTCTGGAAGTCCCTTCCAACCCTGAACATTCTGTGATTCTATGATGCACAGCAGCTCTTCTGGCTGCTCAGCATCTTGACTGCAGCTTAAAGGAGAAGGTGCTGCTGGTGCCACATTTGTCACACATGGGAACCGACTCACAAGGATTACGGTTGCAAAAACACTTTACAAAATATTTTGCCAAGCAGACCGTGTACACAAGGAAGGCTGCTGAAGCAGCTCTACCATTGCACAGGTAAAATTTGTTGGGAGGAAACCCCACAGCCTCATGCTTGTGGCAGCCGGAGTCCTGTGATGCTCACACCTCTTTAACTCCCACATCCAGTCCATGTTCAGGTATTGACCCTGTGTGTGAGAAAGACAGTGGTGGTTACGCCAAGTCTGGACTCTCCAACGGAGCAAAACTCCACACGTAACACCTCCCTTATTTTCTCATCTCTCAGAAGGGGAAATTTGGCCAAGTACTGGCCAGAAGCCCCCAGATAGGACAGTTCAGGTGCTGTGGCTTGCTACAGGTGGAAACATTGGCTTCAAAATGAAATGTGATGCTCCGTGGACATTATAACCTTGAGAGATGCTATTTCAGGATAAAACCTGGCAAAACAGCACAGGCTGAGGCCCGAAATCATATATTCTGCATGAGGAAAATATTTTTTTTTACTCCAAGGGCCAACATGTTCCCCAACCGTGAGAGGTTGTCAAGTCTCTAGCTCTGCCATTATGAGTCTCCTACGACCAGCATCGATCCGCTGCTGTATGTTCTTCAATAATTCAGCCTTCAGTAACTGCCCATGATTATTGTCCAATTTCCTGCTAGGATGGCCAACTATAGCTGCACTTTATATCTGTTTTCTTTTAGTCTGTGAATCTGTGCTGCTTTTCATCTTGTTATTTTAATCTGATTAATAGGTTTAAGCTCTACATTTTTATTATCTTGTCTAATAATTGCTGTTATTGTATCAATCAAGTCGTTTAAGGTAGTCTAGCCCAGCTGGCTTCTCAGCATTTTTTACTTCTAGTATTTTTCATCCTTGCTGCTCTTTACGACTTATTTTGCTTTAAAGGTTATGTTGATAGCCTGTTTTAAGAAGTAGTGTTTTAAGAACTGCTTAAACACCATGCCAGCTGCGTAAGACTTTATCTAGACTTTAATAATAACAGCAGAGAGACTGTTCTCCTCTCCCCAATGTCAGGAACACCCCCGTGTCAGCTCAGATCTGCTGTAACCCATGTGCAGGACAATTGCATATGCAAATGTGGAGGTAGGGCAGGCAATTTATATATTGTCAATGAAAAGCAGAAAGGGTGGTTTTTTGTAAGTACTCGTGTCATCTTTCCCTGTAAACTGATCATAGCAAGGAATAGGCTTCTGTGATGACAGTGGCTAAGTGAAGCCTTGTGATGGTTAGAATATGCTGGAAATAGAGTGGAAATGGCAAGATACATTTCCTTATGCCCATACATATTAGGATTCCTTCTCTTCTTACCCAAACAGGAGATGTATAACTTTAGAATGTAGTACAGCGACTCCATAAATAAAAGCAATTCTGAAAGTTGGTGCTCAATTTCATTTTTAAATTGCAATTAAATGAAAGTGAATTTAATCACTCTATCCTGTTTTATAACAAATAAAGTCATTGTGATTTATGTTACTACAAACAACACCAAATTAATTTTAAATTAAATCACTCTGTGCAGTAAGTTCAGTGTCTGCAACCAAAGACAGCAGCCCTTTCAAAAATGACATGGCAAATAAAATGTCACCGAAATTGCTGGTAGAGGACAAGGTGCAGTGCATGGGGAGAAGGCAAAGCCCAAGAGAAAGCAAGAGCGAGCTCAGGAGCAATTCTGTTTATAGGCAATGGAAATTTTCAAATGGATATATGTGTGTGATTTTAAATGAGATGAGATGGATTCAGAGTGCATGTATTTCTAATTTGATTAACAGGTCACTGCTGCAATTCTTACTTTACGTCTTTGGCCTCGTTCTGCTTGAGGTTTTTGCACTGTCAGGTCCATTGATTTTCCACATTTAATTGTAGGATTACAATTTTAGTAACTACTCCATCCTTCGGAGGTGGAATATGTGAAGATCTGAGTGTGTGTGTTTGTGTCTTCTGCCCTTCCTTGCTGTGGTGCAGCTCACTGTGTCAAGTCTTATTCCCAGCGAGAAAGGGTTTGTAAAGCTGAGGTTGTCCAACATCTTTGATATGTGTGTGCAGGTTGTAAATACTCTCAGGCTGCCAACTGGGAAAGCAGTTTACAAAAATAAATCTGTGAGTGGTAATAAAAAGTTCCTCCCCCTATTTGAACGGAAAATTTGATTAAAAGCCCAGAAAATATAGTGGGTTTGTAGAATATTTTCGATTCATTAACAGCAACTAAATAATTTTGAGGCCAAACTGAGAAGCAATTTTTGGTTTGAAAGGAACATCATTGCTTCCACCAAGCGAAGGGCCATGGCTGATTCTGGGGTTCAATGAGACACTTTGATGGGACAAAAGTTAAATGAGGTTGTTCTGTGAATAGACAGCTTGAATGCCTGAATTTGCTCCTCCCGACGCATTTCGTTAGTCCTCAAATCCAAACGTAAACCCACTATGACATAATATTCATCCAGAGCAAACAAAACCAAATGCAAGCAGCTATATCTGAATTTCTGCAGTCGTCATTTTCCTAGGGACCAGAAGAACAACATGAACTCTGATTCCGGCTCTGCTTTCTGGGAAGGGACCGTCATCCTCTGCCACCCCATCTGCACGACGCGCTCTTCACTCTGCGACAGAGCTGTCTTTGTTCACCAAGGGAAAACACAGAGTCATTTTTTCATGCTGGGGTTTGTAATACGTTGTGAATCGTTTCAGAAAGATTCAACTTTTTTTCAGAGAATCTGAACAGGAGGGTTGTTTTTTTCTTTCAGAAATTCTAAACAGGAGAATTTTTTTTTAGGGGTTCCAAGTGATCTGCGGATACTTTCAAGGAAAATGCTTGTCAGAGATGCAAAAGGAAAGTATTTTCAGGCAAAAAGGTTGGACAGAAAAGCTCCTAAACATGATAGAGACTGTTGCTGAATTCACTTAAGGCTTAATGTGAGAGCAGCAAGAGCAAAGCTCTTTTTATCTCTTTGTTTTAGAGTGCTCAGTAGTTTAAGTGTTTACAGCTGATCCTCTCTAGAGGATAAAATCTCCACATTTTCTATTCCAAATGCTAAAAGCGTTTCAAGTTTTAAAAGATTTCTCTCCTTTAAAAGGCAAACTCAGATGGGAAAACATGGAAGTGACTCTTGTTTTATGATAGTCACATACACTGGAACTGTTCACAATTTATTTATCCGCAAGAAGCCGTTACTTTTCCTTAGCTGATGATGCATCAGGATTTCCGTCATGAACAGAATTCAACAAGCCAAGGAGGAGTTAGCTCCTGCCCTTTCACGGAAATTATTATCTATCCCTCCTCTCTGCCTCTTTCAGTTTGCAGTAACAATCCCCACCTCGAGCATCACGAGGTCGGGAGGTGCCGCTTCACATTACGATTCTTGCAAAAGAAAACCCAAGAAACTATTGTTTCCTGGCAGGTTTGGGGAGGCTTGAAGAGACTTTTGGATGATGTGGCAATTAAATAACTATAGTTAAAGCAGATCTTGGCATCACAAAGAAGTTTTTGCTACTAGTTGCATTTTCTGCCTCGGGGACTCCGTTTTTCACAAGGTGACAAACTATATGAAGCCACATACCTGCCTATGCCTGTGAAGCACCGAGAAGTAAAAAACTGTATGTCATCAGCATTTCAAAAGAAACCAGGTTATCACTTCATGAATTCAGAGTAATCTGTTTTCCTGCTGCTTAATGCTTTATTGGATCCACATGGCCCCCTGCAGATAAGCTCAGAGATGCTGCAATACCTGCAGTGGAAGATCTTTCGTAGCGGTGAATATTAATCTTTTAACAAAATAGATTCAGGATTTCCAGGCATAAATATCTGACACAGAGCACCTGTAATTATTTTTCTTTTTAAATATGATTCATTATTTAAGTGCTTAAGTGCATATTAAATACTGCAAGTTTAATTGCATCGCAAGAGAACATGACTGGATTAATCCCATCACTGGAGCTTGTATGCATTGATTGTGCTCTGAAAGATAAATTTGTGAATCTGTTCTTTCAAAAAGTGAGCTAAGGAATGGTTTGGAGGACCACACACTTTTTTTGGTCCAGTCCAGGTGTAGGAGGATTAGAAAATGAAGCAGTGCCCCTCAGCCACCCACGGAACGGCTGCATCATACATGATGGAGCAGCACCAGGCTGCTGAGGCAGTCAGACCGTGGGTTTCCCTGGGGAGAAATGCAGAGGAAAAAGTGATCCTGCCCCTACTCAGAGCTTTTTTAACTCTATGAGAGATGCAGGATGATCGCTACAAACAAACCTCCTCTTTCTCCTGAAGCTGCTGCTGCAATGTCATCGCCCCCTCGCCCGTGGCTGTGCTTTAGCGGAGCAATATGTCTCTTAAGAAGCAAAACAAATCATAAATTGGATGTTTTCTCCTTGCTCTTTGTCCGACGTTGGCACTTGGCTGGTTTCCTCAGACAGTAGGAACAGAAGGACGTAGCCCGGAAACACCGCCCAAGATCCAGGACATAATTAGAGCAGAACAAAATGCTGCATTTCACAGCTCGCAGGGAAAGCCTTTCGGTCAGCGCGGAGCGGAAATTTGCACGTGTAGTAGCCAGCCCTGGTAATTTACTGTCTGACAAAGCAAGGGGGTAGGAGTATGGTCAGCTCTCAAAGGGCAGGAAAGCTCTCTCCTTTCCCTGGACGCTCTTTTGAAATAAATCAGCACACCAACTTCAGTCCAAGGGTAACTCAGGAATAGGTGACATCATTCCTAACAGACACTAGTACAATGCCACTACACAAATTAAATTTATAAATTATTTTTATTATGGTTTTTTTTCAGAAAGAGCATAATTCCCCGGATATATAGAAACTACAAGACCAAAACCCAGTCATACCACGTGGCTCTTTCTCCTCTGCTGTGCCTTGGGCACCTCTCTCTGCCCCTCTGAGTGGTTCCAGCACAGAAATCCCAGGGTTTTGACACCATCTTAACAATTTTCTGGAACAGTATTAGTGTATTTCTCCATTCATAAGACTTGTTGCTGTCAAGATGAATATTTCACCTGTCTGTTTGGTTTTCCTAGGCTGTTTTACCATGCAAAATAGTCTGGAATAGCCCAACGTTTACCTCGAAGCAAGTTATACACCTGCATCAGATCTCACAGCGTACTGTGAGTATAGCTGGAGTGTGCTGTGTGTAAGTACACAGGCCTCTTTTGAATACATTCATTGTGGAAAAACTTGTTCTGCTGCTTCATTGTATTATCACAAATGTTTTCGCTGACTTCAACTCCTCTGATGACTCACACAGAGGCAATTGGTCTCCCAGAATAAAACACTATTGTAGCAGTTTTTTCACATAAAAGGCGAGTGTTTCAGGGATCCTGCTTCAACGAGGTTTTATTTTTTAATGTGCATAATACATGTTCAGTGTAATGTCTCCTGCATTATCTGCAAGCTCTTAGTTTGTATATAAATGAGCAAGGATGGTCTCCCACGGAAGCAGTGTGGAGGAGGAAGCCACAACCTTAATAGGCCATCTAAATTTGGATGAGAAATAAATTTGTCTCCTGAGACACCATTATCTCTGTGTGGTTTCTATAGTTGCTAGTTAGGGTCATTCTATTCCTCCTCATGAAGTCTGCCTCTCTGGAAAAAAAAAAAACAACTATTTCTTTTTTAAATGAAGTGTTATTGACATATTCATCTTGCAACATAAAAGTGTTTGACATGATTGACTGATGTTTTTCAAGACGTGTCTATATTAAGTGGGCACATTTGAACTGTGAGAATTTGTGAACTGCAGAAGAAATGCTGTTGTACTCTAGTGCCCATGTCTCCTCAAAAAAAGAAAAAGAGGTATAAGACTTACAACAGGAGAATGAGGGGAGCTGTACAAGCGAGGTGTGGCTGGCTGCGAAGCCCGTTCCACCTAATGAAGGCAGCAATATGCAAACCCTGTTTCGCTGTTTACCTCTCTTTTTTTGTCTTTTTTTTTTGTCAGGCAGCTTAAATGATGCCTGTTTATTTTTATTTCACCTGCTGAAGTGAATCTGCCTGGATTTGGCACTGGATTGTCCCCTGTAGACCCAGTGGCTGCGAGCCTGGGGCCATTCTCCCTGGGCTTCAGCCACAGCAGCATTTCTGCATGGTTTATGTCCGACAGCAGGCAGCAAAATCCTGGTTCCTCTAAATGAACAAGTTTCACTAACCAACTGTATGAACACACAATATTAACCAAGGTTTCATTTGTCTTTTTTTTTTTTT
Source organism: Apaloderma vittatum (assembly GCF_000703405.1). Classification (NCBI taxonomy): domain Eukaryota; kingdom Metazoa; phylum Chordata; class Aves; order Trogoniformes; family Trogonidae; genus Apaloderma; species Apaloderma vittatum. The sequence continues at coordinate 114,744 of NW_009711020.1, read as the reverse complement.
GCTGTGACCCTTCCTTGCCCATGCAATCCATTTGGGCTTGATACCCTAAACCTCTAGGGTACAACACTAGCATAAAGACACGGCCTCTTGAAGATGACAAAGTATCAATGCTAATGCAAACAAAGAAAAGAGGTTTTGTTATTGTAGGTCGGAATACTTTATGAGCAATATCTACTAATACGGTTCTGTGAATTTCTAAGAATTCAGCTGGTCTGACAACATACAAGAGTATACAGAATTGGTTATTGTGGCATTGTTCCACGTTGCACATTCTTTTATTAAAGAACAATTTTGCAAAACATACTCTGTAGTGGGAAGTTATTTCTTACTCAAGTTTATATCTTATCTTTTCTAACTGTAAGGACACTGCATCTATTATATGCACGCTCACTTATCAGTCACATTAAGGAAAAAAGCTTTTGCAGAGTTCTGCAAAACTCCAGTGCTCTGGAGAATCCCTAAAAAGACATTTAAGAATTATTTAAAACCAGAGTTTTGAGGCTGAAAAATACAGCTACTTGCTTTGCAATTAGATACTCCATTTCAGAGTATCTGACTCGGTGTGAAATAAGGTCGCGCCTTTGAAACCGGAGCAATGGGAGATACCCGATAACCATGGGACGATGGAGCAGCACCACAAACCAGGGGTGAAACGTGGGCCGCGCGATGCTCCCAAGGACTTGGTAGGGCAGAGTGATGCTGGGGACGAGGCTTTTGTATGCCAGAATATCTCTGTGGAACTTTAGATACAGCAGGCTTGAAAACTTTATCTCACAGTTTGGAAGTAATTGGGTGGAGAGGTTAAATGAGCGAATTTAACAGCAGCTCCAAAAAGCTTTCAGCACCTGAACTGAAAACAAAGAGGGTTCTGTTCCTCTGCTGAGCTTCCCAACAGCAACAGCAGTCCCTCTAGCAGGAGGGATTTGGGAAACTGCCTCGCTTGCAGGGAAGAGTCTTCAAGTGATGCTGAACGTGTGCTCGAGAAACACCAGGTAGGATCCTCTTGTGCAGAATCTAGAGATGTTCCTATGCTGAGCACCAATTTTGTGGAAAGTAACTGAAAAAGGAAAACTTGGAGAAAAAAGGTTCATCTGCACCTGCTAGACTCTGGAGAACAAAGCGGTAACAACTAGCAATTAGAATGCAAAGATAAGGGTAAATTCGTAATTGCGGAGAGAAATGTCTATCTGTTGAAATCAGAAATGTTTTGATACCGTTAAAAGCTTCAGAAGCTCTAACTGATGCCACAGAAATGTGAAATCCTGAATTGCAAAATGTTTAAATTCCATTTTTTTTCTTAGGTAATATTTGTTCTAAGAGGACGGGTTTGTGTCTGTAGTGATTTACCACCCTGGAGAAGGAAATATCTGTACAATGGCCCAACTTTACAGCCTATTGCTTGTGAAGGACCTTGCTTCAAGAGCAAGGGATAGGAGCACGAAGCTCTGCACATTGATGTTTAGTTATGAAACAAGGATTTCTCTGTACCTAAAACTTTAACACGTCATTTCAGATTTAATTAATTTTCCTGTCCTTTAAAGTTCTAGAAAGAAAACAAACAGTATCAGAAATATAGATGCTTTTACTATGGGTCCTTTGTTTCACTCCTGCATATCTAATAAACTTTCAGCTATATTTTATGTCTCAAACAAAGCAAGTCCTCTCATGTTTGGGAGAGATTATTCTCACAAAAGAGAATCGCTTTGTCAAAACAATGAGAATAAGAAAGTTTTCAAGATTAAAATGTCAGGGAGATAAACACATTACTTTGAACCGTATTTGTATTCCATAGCTAGTTCAATCACTCAGGCAGTTATCTTTCAAAACGTAAACATGCATGAAATCTGATCGGCTTTTTATTGTACATGGAATAAATTATGCGAGGCATTGTAGTAGACTCCTATATGGCTCATTTACACATCTTTTGATAAATGTAATATGCAGATTCCTAGTCCTTTGTGAGACATTAACCTTCGTGCATATTGATGCTGTTATTCTGAAGGATGACAGGCATTCAAAGACCTTTCTGTGTCTTTTTGAAAGCGAGCAAGCCCCCTTGCTGGGGAAGGACTTGCTCAGTAATGAGCAAATGAACTTTCTTTAGGCTTGAGTCTTGTCGTAAATTTTCTTCTCAATGTCAAAGAATTTTAGGTTGCAAGTAAATTTAATAGCGGTGTAAAGCGGTCAGGATAGAACACCTGTGGTCAGAGCACTCTTCGGAAGGTCGGGAATTACCAAGAAGTTATTTTCCTTGTGCTGATTGATAGAAAATCGTGTCGAATGGCCAAATACTTTGAATAAAAATGAGTTGGGATTCCTTTCTCAGTTTGAGACACCCAGCAAGGCTATTTTTTGGGAAGGGAAGAACTCCATAAGTATCTCCATTTGGCACCCCACACGTGAAGTGCTGATCCCCGCTTGTGAAATGCCAGCAAAGAGACTGCTGGGAGCTTCTCATGAGTGTAACAGGAGGTTTAGCTAATACCTTGTCTGATAGGGCTACTGAGAAATATAGGCATGTCTTTCTACAGAATATTTGCTGATAAATGGGATTGAAATTATGGCTATGCTCTCTTCGTGCGAAAATGATCCTTTCCCTTAATTAGCAGCAAAAAAAAAAAAAGGGATATTGATCTCTAAAGGTGAGGATTTTTTGGTTTTGAGTTTGAAAGAAGCAAATCCTAAGGAAATATTTATGCTCTTATTTAAAGTCAAGGCTAGAAAAATAACTTTGGGCAGAGGAAAAAAAATAAAACAAGAAGAAAAGGCAGCATTTTGCAACGTGTACCGTTTCTTGCTTGAGTTAACGACGGAGTCAGAGCACTTTTCAAACCTCAGCACACCCGCTGACCCGCCAGGCAGTGCCACAGGCCATGATCAGTCAGGGCTCACGCTGGAAGGTCCATTTCTTTGCACGTGCAGGTTTGAGTAACCTTGGAAAACAACAGAGCAACGTTGGTAAACTGACCTCTGAGAAATTTTTTCGTGGTTTAGCCTGTCCTGTGGGATGAGCCCAGCACGGGTGGGCTGGTGGACACGAGGAGAGTGGGAGTTTGCTGAATTACGTGAGTCTCCTGCTAAATAAAACAGCTGGAGGACTGAAAGAGAAGATTCGATTTGCTTGACAATGCAAGGATTATTTCAGTTGACAAGATAGGGAAGGAGTTTGTTACAAAACATCCCCAAGCCTAGTCCTCTTCCCTCGATTTCTGGTTTTATTCCAGCCAGAAGGAATTGGAAAGGACCTGAGGAGCTGGGGAGGGAGTCTCAAGAGCATTGGTAAGTGAAGCAGTTGAATATATCTTAGTGGAAGTGTTCAAAATAGGCTAGAACTTGGTGAAATCTCCAAACAAGTTAGGTAACGCTGCTTTATAGTAAAGGGGCCTCTTAAAAACCACAGCACCATCAGGGTGTCATTGGCTTAGTCCTCATTGTAGGAGCAAGTCCATCAAAGAGCTTTTCAGCCTCATTAAGTCTCACTCGGACTTTCCAGGACCTTGAAGTCCTTTGCATTGCTCTAACATGAAAAAACTTCTAACACACTTCCCAAAAAAGCCCTCTCTAAACTCTTAGTGACATAAAATTCTCATTTTAAGTTTTCAGAAATATAGACAGAGATTTTAGCTGGCTCTGCCGTGCAAGTTTACAGATGAGATTAAGTTCCTCATCTTTCCTCTGCTTGCAGTACAGCTCTAGCCAATATGCAAGGTGGGAGCAGTAATTCCATTAAAACAGTGATCAGGTCAACCAAGATGTTATTGGCTCAAAAATCATGGGATTAAGACAATTATATGCATACAGATGCATAATAAATTACACTATTTTTTTTTTTTTTTCCTGGGTTTGAGCCTGTAGGATGTATTTACTCAAAAAAAAATTACTATCAGGGCTTGGAACAGACTTTCATCCTAAAACAGAATAAAGAAAAAGGAAGAAGACAAGAACAGGGAAGCAAAGGACAGAGCACAGTCATTTGCCTTTAGGAGCATGGCGTTCGGATCACATCTGCAACGGAGAAACTCGGCAGCACCGCGGCAGTGCCAGAAAACCGTATTATCTGGGAGATTAATTCCCGGTGTCTGCCTGGCTAGCACTGCTTTAAAGGCTGCTGTTAATGGGAAAGGATGGACTTGAAAGGAATCGGAGTAAAAAAACAATTAGAAGCCTATGCTATTTTCCAATCCCTTTTATGCCAAATTTGGGATTAATGAGCAAGATCAGCCTACGGGGCCCCTGACTTGGTAGAACATTTGATAACTACACATTTTCAGTTAAATCTACAGCTCAGTGGATGTGCTTGGTGCTTGTCTCTGAAGGGAAGAATTACTCACTCTCAAAATTACTTGCTGGCTGCTAGCACAGAAAAATGTTCTTTGTATTTCTCTGCCCTGGACAGGAAAGGTTTCAGATGTTTATTTTAGGTGCCAATACTTCCCTGTTAAGTGATATACGAACATCTGACAATCTTTTTATGTACGCATTTCCACAATGCTCCCGTAAGATGAGTAAATGTGATTAATCTATTTTAGAAGCAGGGAACTGAAGCAGAGAGAAACCAAAGCTCAGATCTGTGGAGATCTTAAAATGCACACTGACATTCTGAACTCTGAAAGCAAAAACACCAACTCCCCCAAAAAGCCAACCTCATGCAATATCTCACTGAAATCTTCCAGCATTCCCCTTGGTAGCTTCGTGAACAGGCTGTCCTGGACAAGGAAGGAGATGAATGTCCCCTGAAAGTCAAACTTGGCACATTTGCTGGAGTATCTAAGCTGATAATCCAAAAAAAAACTGCAAAAGAGGCAAATCAGAGATGCAGAACAAAATAGCCTGCTCTTTGTCACCCTCACCATCAACCATTGCTGCTGTACCACTGCCCGTCTGCCCATGGTAATTAGTTTTACACTCCTAACTAACATTCTTCTAAATGCAGTGGTATGGGCCAATGAAGTCTTAAAAAACTCAGAATCTTCCTCAAATCAGGGTATATCACTTATTTTTGGAAAGGTACTTGCAGATTACTTTCTTATGTTGTTCTGTCCTGACCTACTTTAAAAGACATTTCTAAAATAGCTTGATTTTGTACGGCAATAATTGAGTAAGCAGACAAAAAAAATAATGCTGTGGTGTCCGTTTTCCGCAGTTGTGCAAACGCTGTAAAACTGTGCCTATTAATAGGAAAAAATAAATTAATCCTTTGTTCAGAGGGATAAAGCTGTCAATAAAAGCTAAAGTATAGAACATTTTATTTAGTCTCCCATGCAGAAAGCAACCAAGAATATTTTGGATTATAAAAACGAAGGAAAAATATGGTTAAGGAGGAAGAAAGGGCAAGGACTGCCTCTTTGCAGATTCTTTAGGTATAATAAGTCCTTTCATGCCAAACTTGCTCAAGAGAGAGTAGCTTGGGCTCTTCCTTCCCTCTACCCTGCATTTTTGGAGTAGCTGAGGAAGCGCGGGGAGTGTGCTGAAGCATCTCCCTCGGCACATTGTGCCTTACATGCTGTGCTGAAACACTTTATTGCTTCAAAGAGCGTCCTTTGCCTTGGATTTTATAGCCAGAGGAAGCTAGAGTGAAATTTGTGCTTTTAGCTGTCTTATTCTTGGTTTTAATACTGCATACTGAAAAAAAAAATCACATATAAAAATAGAAATCCATACTATTATTATGGCCAAGCTAATTTAGGGGGAAAAAAACAACCCAAATTCCAGATAGGACATAAGAATTGCAGCTTGACTCATGAAGGCCAAACCAAGTGCTGTATAATGTAACTATTTTCTCATCCACTCCACAAGTCAAATGCAAAAAATGAAGCTCATTAATGATGGTGCTTTGCAGGCAGTAGTACCTTCTCGAATTAAGACTTGCTGTTGATAATTGATTGGCAAAGATAAGCAGATGGTAGAAGTGAAGAGGCACACTTAAGATACCCTACTGATGTCTGGACTAAAATTATCACTGGGAGTAGGAAAAAAAAAAATTATGACCAAAACATGAGTTTTCTGGTCTTGCCAGTCTTTCTTTAGAATGGTGGGGCTGTTTGAACAGTAGCTCGTGATGTATATAACAATCTGGAAATTATTCTCCAGTTCCCAAGCAACCACTCATTCGGAGGGTGGGGTATGGCATTTTCCTCTGACCTTTATGGAAGTTGCAAAAAGCTAAGAGGAGTAGGGTTTTATTCTATTTCTTCAGTCAGCGTTTTCTACAATGAGCAAAATCAATATAGTGCAGAATCTGCATGGGGTTTTCGATGAGTGGACTGTAAAGGAAAACAACAACAAAAAACCACCCAAAAAACGAACTGAAATGTTCAGAAAAGGTCGAGAAAAAATAAAAAGGCAAAACCCGTATGGCAAAAACTCGCCATTTTTTTCCGAAAGAATCTTTTAGCTCCTCGCACCGCTTCGGTGACTGCAGGATTGGCTGTGGCTACAGTTTCACAGCAATTGCTTGGCAGAGGCAGATCACGTTATGCAAACCCCAGAATCTAATACTTTGGGAAAATTTTTACATCCATTTGCTCTTCTCCTGATAAAGGTGGATCTACCGGCTTGTATCTTATCTGGTTAATTAGTAGTATCCTGCCCCATTAACTGTGTGACAAAATCATACCTCACTGGCATAAAACAATGTACATAAAATTCTCTAATGAAAAATAAAGAAAGCTCATGTTTTACAAACTGATTTTTTTTTTTCCTCCCTTGACATTGAATTGTCACCGATACAGGTGGAGGAAAATCTAAGGCGACTACAGCAAAAATTTTGAGAAGGGCAAATATTTTGTTCCCCACCTGGCAGATCTGTTATTAGAGAAATACTGCAAAGTATTTAAATGAGCACTTGTGAAATGTGCAACGTTAGGTTAAAACGGGGTTTACAGGGAAAAGAATTGATTCTGGATTTTTGCATGGTGTACTGAAAGGTCATTGTGGCCAGCTTAGATTTAGGATGGGTTTAAAAGCTCTGAAAGAAAAATGAGAAAACAGTGACTCTGCAGAGGAGGTTGTGGGAAAATCAAGGGGCGTTTTGTGGTCATGACTCTTTAGCATCGTAAAATACTTTGCAGGGAACGAAGTGCTGCGGAGTGGTGGCACCTGCCACGAGCACACCCTGTGCGTCCGCCTGCGCAGAGCCACCGCGGGGGTGAGGTGGAGCTGGTGGGACTCCCCTCCAGAGCTGCTGACAGCACATGGCAGCTCTCTTTGAACTCAAAAAATATAACCAAAGCCCTCGGTAAGGCAGGGATCCGTGTGAAAACAGCCATTTTGGGGTTCTTTGGGCGTTTGAAGATCATAAGCCTGATGCTGCTGTAACAGATGTGATTCGACCCGAGCTGGTTTTCTCTCCGTCCACACCTGAAGGGCTGCGCGAGAGCAAAATCGGGTGCTGACGGCGAGGAGCTTGTCACATCAGCTTTTAAATGCCTTTGAAGTCAATACTGCTAGAGCAAAGCAATTAATCACGGCTGTGACCAGGCTGGCTGAAGCAGAAGCCAGGACAGAGATTCTGCGGGGGACTCCGTGCTGTGCAGCCCCACGCGGGTGGCTCGGGCACACCGTCCCTACAGGAGAGGCTGCTTTGTCCCTAAGAGATGTCTGGCAGCTGTCAGTTCATTGCTGTAAAGGCTCTTGTGAGGGTGCTATGTCAATTTGAGGTGAATAACAGGCACGGGCTGGGTACAGCCCTTGGAAAAGCCAGCCTGTGTAAAGCAATTTGTGCAGCATCAGCTTCTTTCTAAATATCAATTTTCAGTCTGGCCCCCTATAGGTTCAAATAAAATAAAGACCATCTAGATATTACAGTTGTAAGCGAGTGCACAAAGCTGGAATTACATGCAAGTGCTATTCTTTATTTAAATAGTTTTGCATTATCTTGTCCAGAGAAAAGAACCCATATTTGCTTTTACTTTTTTTTTCTTTTTTAAAAAGCAAATAAAATTTAGGTTAGCCGCAAAAACTATGGAGTGACAACTCTTTTATTCATTATTTTTAACCTAACGATTCTACCATTTAAAATCAGACAAGGGATATTATCTTTGTAATAAAAGGCAATTGAGAATCTAAGTGAGAAATCAAATGCATTTTCATGCTGATTTAGTTTAGATTAGAAAAACTTAAACCAGATGTAAACACAAATTGCTGAAGGATGAAAAAGGAATCACAGTAGAGTGATAAATATCTGAGTGGTGTTGTTATAGGTGCAGATTTGCATTAACTAAAATAAATTGAGCTGTAAGCTTTTCTAAAACTTAATTAATGCTGCAGAACAAAGCTGCAGATCAATTATCAGCTTGATATCTTGGCGCAGATAAATTTGAACTAAATTAACCATCCAAAAATATATGTTATCAATATCATATTGAAATGATTACTGTCACAGGATAGAAATGAATCCCAGTGCAGCCTGAACACAGAGTCCTCCATTATAGCCAGATGTTGGAAATGTGAGAAATATATCTGTGAACACTAATTTTGCCTTTGCAAAAAGTGCATCTTCTTCTGAAATAAGCAAGAAGCAAGAGATGAGTGATGTACAGACATGCTATTTTTTTCTAAGCCTACTCAGGAGCAAGTATGACTAACTATGTTTTTTTCCAGAGTAAGAATTTACTGGTGAGCTGGTGGACAACTATCATGAAATTATTACTTACTGTCATGGATTTTATATTGAATTAGTGAGACAAAGATGTAATTTCTGTGCACCTGGTAACTCTCCAGCTACTTTTTTTTTGCTAATTTTTCTGCTCCTTCTTCAGGCTAGCTTTACCTGTTTGTAAGTATAGGGAATATTAGGTATAGGGTGTGTATAGGTAGGTATGTATAGGTAGGTATATTCTGCATTAGAGGGTATTTTATTAAATGTTTGTACAGTGCAATGTTGTCTGTGCCATGAAATGAACAGAAGAGATGCGTGCAAAAATGCCAATTCCCTTGTTAGGAAGTTCACACATACAGTTAAAATGTTCAGATATACAACAAGGTGTAGAGTTGTCCGAGGACTTATTTAAAATTTTGCTATATTTATTAATTTAATGCAATCTCCACATTATTTGTAATGAAGGCAAGCCTAAAGCATCCCAAATGAGATTCGCAACTCCAAGACTGCGTTCTGTACAGAAAATATAAATTAACAATACATCTAATGCGTTGCATCTGAATATACGTGGATCTTCACACGTTAATATGCTCAATCTGGATTTCCTGTTGTCCTTGCAAGAAAGACAGGTTAAAGGTTTTTCCAGCTCTACTAGTGCACGTGGTTATTCAGATAGGGAGGGAGGGAGGGATGGATGGATGGATGGATGGATGAGCGAATGGATGAGTGAGTGGATGGATGGATGGATGGATGGATGGATGGATGGATGGACGGATGGATGAGTGAATGGATGGATGGATGGATGGATGGATGGATGGATGGATGGATGAATGGACGGATGGATGAGTGAATGGATGGGTGAGCGAATGGATGGGTGAGTGGATGGATGGACAGACAGACTGATGGATGGATGACTGGATGGGTGGCTGTATTCCTTCTTTTCCTTCTTTTATCTGCCAAATGACATCTTGTGGAAGCTAAAAATATCTGAGCAGATGTCTTGTCATCGACATCTTCTCCATCATCCCCAATCTTTCCAAAAAGCATGACAGGGTCACCATCTCCCTTTCACAGTTTTACTTAAAGGCAATGGCTCCATTTAAAGGGTTTTTTAATGCTCTTTGCCCCCATTCTAAGTGTTCACAGCTAGTGGTGTAAGAGGCCGAGGCTGTAACGCACACCACCCTCTGCTTAAGCAAAGCATTCAAAAGTTTCTGAGACCGAAATGAAGTATCCTAGAGATGGGTTTAGATTTCTTCAATCAATTGTATTGATCAAACAGCACTCTATTTTAAATTCTGAGCCAGATAACCCTAATTTGTTTATAAAAGGGTGTCTTTGAAGATAGTCTTAATTAAGCAGAAGGAAAAATAACATGTTGTTAACATGAAGAGGGCAATCCAGACAGCTAAATAAATGTCCCACCTGCTGATGTTAAAGCTTTTCAAAAGAATGGTTAGGGAATCACTAAATGTAAAGGTATTTGTCCTTTGATCAAGGACTTCTGCTTGAGTCCCAACCAGATAACAGGCAGCTTCCTCATTGGCTGTATTCCTTGAATAGCAACGAGTGAGTGCAGGTAGCGAACTGCAAATTTCAGCCTCAAAAGTGTAATTTATACCAATGTTTGCATACTGCCTGGCGCTGGGGGACCCTATCCCAGCAGGGCCTCGAGGAGCTGCTGTAATCTGGGGAGAGCACAGAAGTCCTCTGATATCGTGGGGACCGGCTGAGTCAAAAGTTCACTCTGATCATTTGCCCGTAGCCACCACCCACGGTGAGCTAGATTAGAAATTAAATGCAGCGTCTCCCATGGAGCTAATAACTGTGTTAACAAGAACATGAATAAATAGTGAATGTGAATAAATAGTATTTCACCTCTCCGGTGCTGCCACGTTGTGTACTGTGGGTATACAACCCCGCCAGCTTCATTACACCTTGTAGAAAAATACCATGGATTCAGAATCGTTCTCCCCCCTCTAACAGTTTTTACTCTGTCATAGAGTATTTGAGTATGTTGGTTGATCATGGCTTGTTACTTAGTTTTTATCGTTCCTTTGAAGTCATGAACATCCCAGCTTCATTTTGTGGCAGTGTTAGCTCAGGGAAGAGGAGAGGGAATGTATCCCGAGTTCAGTTCCACGGGTAACGGCTTATTGGGATGCCATCCCATAACCCTTCATCAAACAAAACGGCTGTCCTTAGCAAGAGAGGGTCAAAATGCTCCAGGATATGTCTTTGACTTGTTTTCATCCTGATGCTCATTATTCGAAGATTAAATATCCAGTAAGCACAAAAATAGGGGGTTGTTTTTATGTCCATGCAAGAGTCATCTCATCTCAGAGACGCAGCGAACGGAAAGGAAAACCTGAATTCGCTGAATTGCTTCCACAAGACTGGCTCATGGAGCTTTTATTTCCATTCTCTTATAAACTATTAGCAATGATATATGCTCTTTGAAGGACACTGTTTACACGTAGAGTATGATGTAACAGCAATGACAAGGCACAAGGTAAATCTTGATTTCTAAACAGCACTTTTTTAAATGATAAAGCAGCTATAAGCGAAACAACGCAAGGAAAAATTTGATCACTTGGGATACTGCTGCTGACTTCTGGGACTATCAGAAGATCACTGGCAAGATTAGATTAAAATAACCATAGCACACAATTAAATTTTCATGAAAAAAAATGAATTTTAAATATTGATGACAATCTTTTCTTATAAACCACTTAAAAAAAATAACTGTGGCAGCAGGCAAGTATCACTGAAATAGTGGCAGAAATGAGAATTATATAACTAGTATTATGCATGCAGCATGTCAGCGTAAATCGTTTGCAAATCCAGCTCCATCCCTTGAATGAGACCAGTGTCATCTGCGCGGGTCGAACTCTCCCATGCGAGATCACATTTTGCTCTCAAGATAAAGGAAAGTTTCAGTTTAGAAGTGAGTAGTGTGTAAAAAGATACATAGCCAGGAACTGGATTTTTTTCACAGAGATGATGAAGACTTGAGAACTTTCCAACAGGTCCAAATGACAAACAACGACTTCCCTGATGGGATGGGAAGGTTGTTGCAGGCAATCCTTGTTACCTTCTGAAACTAATCTGCCTCACTCTCCGCTCGGCATCTCCCTTGCCGCGTCCCTGACTAAGCCTCCAAGGAACGTGGAAAAATACACACACAACAGATGAGAGTTATGCAACTTCTTGTCGGAACAAAAAATCTCTGCCCCGCTGCTGACCGGGGAAGCTCGTGCTTTTGTAGGGTCTGTGCTCCCACGCCTTTAGGTCTACTCGACCTGGTTTTGCCAAGTTCTCATTCAGTAGGTACAAGAGCGAGCAGATTAGGGGCAGAGAGGTTACGTGCAGGGAGGGCACTGCAGGTAGCAATAGCTTTTCTGTGTATTTTGTGGTTTTTTTCCCAAGAGGCTCAGGAGCTCTGAATGCTCCAGTGGAATTATTTAAGGTCTACCAGAAAGGCAAGGAAGACAATGTTATATTAGCTAGAAGGTAAACTACACCCCCCAAAAAATGCACTTGTAGGACTTTCACATACAATTATTTAGCATATAATTGAAAAAGTAAACAAGAAAAACAGAGAGGGAATACTAGAGTGGAGGAAGAATGGGAAAAAGAAAACCCAGAGGTGGAAACAGTCCTCTAAGCAGATGCAAGATTATTTCACTGAAGCTAATGCTATGCCACCTTCTTCATCTCCTGTTTCTCACAGAAATCCTCAGGAATGAGCTCTGTGAAAGTCACTGGAACAGGTACAACTGAATCCTGTGGGAAAATGTATCGGTGGTGAGGATCTGCCAGTGCAACCCCCATTGCAGCTCTCTCCCAGACAGCACTTGCCCTGATGGTCTGGTGACCATGCAACATTGGTGATGCTTGAGAGAAATTTCTAACAGCGTTGTACCTTTAATAAAACTCAAAGATGACTCCAGGTCAATGTATTTAGCATGTAAAAGCAAGAAAATACTCATACTTTCTTTAGTGTTACTCGCTACACTCATCCACAGTTTATGTGAAGAAAAAGCCTGAAAAAGCACAATTAAAGCAATGGCTGCTTCAGCAACATTTGTTTTGTAACTCAGAAGGCAACAAAGTCAAAAAAACCCCACATCACATTCAAATCCTGAATTGAGTCATAGAATCTTAGAATCACAGAATGGTTTGGTTTGGAAAGGACCTTAAAGACCACCCAGTTCCATCCCCTGCCCTGGGCAGGGACACCTCCCACCAGCCCAGGTGGCTCCAAGCCCCGTCCAACCTGGCCTTGGGCACTGCCAGGACAGGGGCTGCCACAGCTTCTCTGGGCAACCTGTGCCAGTGCCTCACCACCCTCACCGAAAAGCAATATGCACATTCTCAAGCACGAGAGTCAAATGAATCTCCCCAGCCGGATAATAACTTACTGCCAGTGACTGGATCTGCTGCTGCACCTCCACAAAAACTACAGAGATCAGAGCAAATCCTGCTGGGAAAAATAGCACCAGGCTCAGGAGCCGTGTTGGCTGCCCCAGGTGCACCAGCTCTGCCAGGCTCCAGATGGGGAGAGCAGCCTGGGATGAGGATGAGGAGATGCTGAGCTGTATCGGCAGCCAGGTGGGTAATAGGAAGTGATAAACTTGTCAGCTTTTCCAAGCTCTGCTCATCTGTGAGAGCCCTCACTGTGGCTACACCAGCCGGGTTTAGCTGTCTGAAGATGGAATCACTGAACTGCAAAGGGCTCTGGGTTTGCCCATAAGTTTTTCTTTGCGGGTCACTGCCACCCTTTAAGCTGTCGGTGCCAAGTAAAGGATTTCCCTTAAGACTTTCAGGATGAAATCTGGTGCAGGGATGCTGCTTTCTGAATGTATTCCTGGGCACTCACCTGGTTCTCTGGGTAACCAGGACAGAGTAAAAAAGGTGGTGAAACGAATGCATCTTTTAGGTCAAATCTTGAGCACCAAAGTTAATGGCAAAAAGTTCTTTGACTTCCCTTTTGCTCTTCCAGTGGGGTCAGGATTTAATCAGGAGGAAACTGAACCTTGTATCTCAGGTTTAAACTTAAAAAAATCCCAAATAATAAGAATTGTTCTCTACCCTTGCACTCCCCCAACAACAGTGAGAATACTTTGAACAGAGCAATTACTAGAACACGCTATTTAGGTTTTGATTGATGACTGGGCCAAAGGAAAACAGTGGATTATTTTTTTAGTGGAGGTTAACAGGGCCTCGTTCAAATAACTCAAAAATAAATAATCTATCACTGTTATTCTTTGCTTATTGCAGTTTTGTTAGCATTCACTGCAACGTAGAGCTAGTTCGTTTTTCTGTTGCTATGGAAGTTTTGTCTTAAGGCTTACCAGAGAAAACAGTTTAACAAATGTAAATGGGAGATTGACTCAAAGACATTGATTGTTTCTACAGAGTGCATTATAATTTCATTCTCTTCTTGCTACATACTGTTTTTTGATATCAGAATAGAAATTTAACTAGAGTTTCAAGATTGTAACAGGATTGCTCGCCCTGGTTCAAAAGCCATAGGGTGGAAGTTCTCTGGAGCTCCTGGCACTGGTGACAATCATCATGGGGGAGAGGGGCAGCTGTGCCACTGGGGAGGAGAGGATGGGTCAGGTGACCCAAATGGACCAATCACAATATTTTTTCCCATGGTTCTCAGTATAAAAGGGCCCCTAAGAAGAGTCAGGGGGTCTTTGGTGTTTGCTGTGTTAGAGGGGTTGTTCTTGGCTGTTTTTTGTCACTTGCTGTGCTGCTGGTGTTCACAACTTGTTTTCACACTATGGAGGAGCACCCTTCATCAGGACAGGCTGTATTTCTCTGCCTCCCAGGCTGGGAGTGGCACTGCTCCTTTTCTGGTTTTTTTTGGAGTATTTTCAGGACTCTGGGCTTGGACACTCATGTCTGCTGCCAAGTCTAACCAGGCTGGGAGTGGCACTGCTCCTTTTCTGGGTTTTTCTGGAGTATTTTCAGGACTTTAGGCTTGGACACTCATATCTGCTGTCAAGTCTAGTCTGGGACCTTTCTTTCCTGCTTGGGACCTTGTCATCTGGAAGACATGGGTTCTCTATTAACATATTATTTTGTACCTTTGAGCATATTTACATACTTATGTATACGAATATAGGTTGACACCTTCATTGTTAGTCTTAGTTTCTTGGAGGTTTTTTTTATCAAGTTAGTTCAAGGTTTTTTTGCAACCTTGATGTCTCTCTTACTGGTTCCCCAGTATCCTTCTCTGAGTGGGTGGTGGAGGGATCATAGAGAACATCTGTCAATGATTATAGGAGATTCTCTAGAAACTGTGGTCAGTATAGACCTTGAAAATGCTGAAGAAACTTGTGAAAGAGGGAAGAATGGTGCACAACTTACTGGCGTTATCGGTCCAAGGAGTAAAAATTTGAAAGTCTTTTTGTATTTGTACTTTAAAGAGAAAAAAACCAACTTCAGATGAAGAAAGAGCTCAAAATTTCGCAGTTGAGAATAATGTTCAGAAAAATTAGGTTTACAGTTAAGCCCATCTTGACTTACGCTTTCTGTATTATTGAGAAATTAGTATTATTAATATTACGTAGGCTTAAATCTGAAATTTTGGAGTAAGTACTAGAAATCTCATTCTTTACAGACTACATATATGACTTAGTTCTTGCTGGAGGTTTTTCAAGTTGGGTTTTTTTTTTGAGCAGTAAATGTCTTAATTCCATGGGGCAAAAAGTACAGCACTCAAATTGGCTGTAAAATTGTGTTATAAGAATCTTTAGGATAAATTATCTTGAAATATCTTCATGCAGTGTGACGGCAACTTGAAGGTAAGTAGACAGACAGGTAGGTAGTTGGATGGATAGATAGGTCTAAAGATCTATTCAGGGGCTGGAAAGCAGTTTGGCATATTGTCCCCAACTGCCCTGGAATCACAGCAAAACTGTTCAATCAGAAATGTACAGGGACTAAAACCAGATTTTATGTTATTTGAGGAGGGAATCGGAAGGCTTTTAATTCCCGCTGTATAGAGAATATTTGTAGCAATTAAATTGCTGTGTTATTCTTGATTATATCGGAAAGCTGGGGCAAATGTTTAGAAAAATGCAATACTGGTGTCTCTTTGATAATCAGATTTAAGTTCTTAAGTTCCTCAGCAACTTTTGAAAACGGATTATAAGCAACTCGGTCACTTAGGTAACATAGTAATTTCTCTGGAAAATACCCTGAAACTTCCAATAACCCAGGAATAACATTAGCCATTACTGGAAAATGAGAGAAAGAAGTAGAAAAACCCATTAAGCCCTGTGTTCACAGCAACACATTCACTGTCTGCTACAGCAAAGTGTCTCTGTCCTGGCTGCCTCTCTGCCAAGCAGAATGGAGTCAGTAATGCAGCAAGACTTTTCTGCACCTATTTTACTTGATAAAATTGACTCATGAGCTATTAATATTTCTTTTGTATGCACGGTTTGATGTTCAGAAGCCTTCTGTGCTTCACGGCGTACAGACATCCTCTGGCACCTCCTGCTTCCCCACTCTGCTCCCATCTCCATCCTTCACCTGCATTTCAAGCTTCCCTTTTTCCTTGCCCAATTTTGCTTCAGCTCTCAGCCTTATGGCTGGAACTATTGGTTGCCCTCCTAGAGACATTCCATTGAGGGGACAGTATCTGTTAAAATACTCTTAAAATATTCCTGGGCTTTACTATGGCTGTTGAAGCCACATAAATAACATCTTGGTTGCAGATTGGTGTGACTTTCAATCTCTTTGGGCATATTACACCTGCAAACTTGCTTTGTTCAATCACCAACATAACAAGCAAACTTTTTTTTATGCCTGATTTGCTCATTAGTGGCTGCTTCAAACATCCTATCTCCTGGTTTATAATCCAATTTTAAAAATAATTGGGGGAAATGATGTCATGTAATTAGCATTCAGAAATCTGTGTAAATCCGTGTGGCTCTAGGTCAGTTCAGGAGATGTAATTTCAATTAGGCATTAATTGTTTGGTCTGGGGGGGAGCAGGGGCAGTTTGCAGGTTACACAACCCTGCAGTATCACCTCCCGCTGTGGCCAACTTGGCCAAGCGGCTCCATGCGGCAGGGAATAAGATCTTCCAGAAAACACAAACTTGCCAACGATTCGCTTGGCAGAGCTTTTCTCTTTGATTTATTTCAGATGTAAGGATCTGATCTTGCACCTTTTAAAGTCGGAGCGAGTTTAGCAATTTATTTCAATGGAGGCGAGGCTGGAGCTCAAATCCTGGGTTAATGCAGACTGACACAGGTGTCGGGACTGGGCTCATTAGAGTTTCTGTGGTTCTTCTGTGTCTATATGTGTGCATGCATGTGTGAAAGTGGAATGCTAATGCTAGTACCTTGGCCACATACCAATTTCAGTAATGCCACATGAGTAAAATTCACCCCGAACCCTCAGCGGGAAGAACTCTTCACAGCCAGGCTTGTAGTGCCGCTGACGAGCGACTCGTCTGTGCCATTGCAGAAGTGGATGCTTCTCTGTGACATCTATTTAGTCTATCAGGATAAGCACCTGGCAAAAAGTAGTAGTCAAAAGAAACTTCCAAGCAACCAAATGGAGGTGGACGTCATTAAGTTTGGAAATATCTTTATAAAACTCTCCTGTGTGGATAGATGGAGATTTTTATTGCTGTGTAAATGACTGTTATGTACAAGTCTAACAGGCAGCAGTGGAGATGAATCATTTAAATTACCTTAATCAATGCATATTCTGCTAAGGGGTTATCTGTGAATCTCATTAAGTATCATTGCTAATGGTTGACGTGTTTAGGATGTTGTTTTGAAACTCAAAAGTCACAAAGTTTACATCTGACAGAGAAGTAAAATCCCAGAAACACAACAGCCTGAGCTTTTTGTTTTGGATGCTTCATTTAATAACTCCTTGGAGAAAAAGAATGACGGTGTTAGGATTTATGTTCTCACTTCAAGGTATTCCACAACTCATCTCGAGAAACTCTGAGCATTTTCTTAAGCAATTTAAAATAGAATTATTTAGGGTGAGTAGGTATATCCATTTCTAACTTGTTGCTTGTGCACTTTTCAATTAAGTACCGGGGGTTGTTACAATTACCACATTGCTGGGTCTGCCAATGTTGTATCGCACCTTCCCAATTCATGTCACTTAGAAAAAATTAACAAAAACTTTATTGATAGAGGATTGTGCTGTACTGCATGCATTTCGAAGGTACCTTGTTCATCCAATTTCACAGTTCATGGCCCTGGGAAGCTGAGGTAAGTGGCCATTTCACATCGCTTCGGTGCTGCTCTGTGCCCGAGCTGGAACTCACACCACTGAGAAGTCCCACTAGCTCCCATTTTTCCCTCTGCAGTTGATTTAATTGTGCTGGCTAATACTAGGATTTAGTGGATCAGCTTGGGCAATATTTCTTAATGATATAAAGTAACGTAGGAGGACAGAGCTTGAAGCAGAGAGTTGAAATTCTCAGGCTTAATGAGACACTGGGCTTCAGTTTATCTATTCAAGCAGGGATTTTTATTGACAGAAGGAGCATAAATGCAAGGTTTGGAAGTAAAGCAAGTATGGTGGTTACCCAGAAGTTCTCCCTGACTGCAGCTCCTGTCATCAGATGTCCGCTCTGCCCTCAGGCAACCGGGGGCTGCCAGGAAGCTTCTGCATTATCCCCTTTCTCAGTCCAAATCTAAAATCCAAAGATTTGAATTAATCCCACCTGTTTATTCCCTCTGCAGACCAGCTGGCACAGGGTCCTGCCTCTGCCCTCTCAATCTCTTTTTCCCTTCCTCAGTAAATTTCCATTTAGCACCCCCTTCCACCAGCTCCCCTAACTTGTTGCAATCCATGTTGGGTTTATGCGAAATGGACTTAATCCTCCCAGAGCTGCATTGCTGTGCCAGGGCATGTGGTGAAGGAAGGCATATATATGCTCATGATACTCTTAGCTACTATAGACTATGTGCCTGGGGGTGTATTTTGCACACTCAGCAGTTTAATAGAGTCTCTCCACCCATGGAATTTTATTACAAGCGTATCAGTGAGGCTGAGGAGAGCCCAAGTGCAGCGAGATGCAAGGGGTAGGTGTGGGGAGCAGCTGCCCCCTAACTACACCCCTCTCTGGGTATGGGGATCAACAGCTCTGGAGATGAAAATCTTTAGCAGTGAGGCAGTGAAATAATATTAAACGGATGAAGAGGGTGTGAGCAGGATATTGCTACGATGGAGAGTCCTGGGAGATGTGGAGCATCTGCCACTGAGAGGAAGGGTTCAAGGCGTAGCCCCAAATTGAGTGTGGAAGGTGATAAAGCTGGTCAGGTTCAGGTGTGTTTTTTTCTGGAATGCTTTTAAACCTATCAAGAAATATTCAAGTGCTGCAGTGGCACTTCTTTATGGCTTTAAAACTGATGTAAATTTGCATGCAAATTAGGTGCAACCCTCCAGCTGTTGGCAATTTGCCACTGCAGCCTTCGATATTGCCCCTGAGTAGATCATCTTCTATGAGAAAACCATCAGTCATCCCACAGTACTGGAGGAGGATAATTTCCCTGCATGAGTTGCATGAAGATGGCAATGCATATAGCTGTACTATCAAAAGTAAAGAGAGGAAATGATTCTGCTTCCAGGGTTCGGTTGGCTGCTTGGGTTCTTTTCTAGGCAACTGCAGAAATTGGATTTAGAGAATTAAAACAATATATATTTTTTTTTCAAACTGGAATTCAGCAGTCTCTGTATGTGCAAGGGATTGGATCCTTGGATAAAAAGGACAATTTAACTGTCTTGTGTACCTTCCCTGATACAGCTCATTGCAAATATTGTATTTCTTCCCACTTCACTGACTTAGTGGTTAAATTTACTTATCGGTGAAGAAGGTTAGAGCAAAAAGTCATTTTGGGGGAATAAACCCTGTAATAACTGGTCATCTCTACAAAAATCGTTTTGGGGAGCAATTACTCTACAAGAGTCATTGCAATTGCTTACTGCTTTAAATTCCTACTGTTTACTGCTTTAAATTCCTACTGTTTACTGCTTGATTGCTTGTTTTAGTGAAATGTTAATAATGCAGTGCTGGATAGAAAGAGTCGATAACGAAGTAATGTGTATTTATGGGATATATGTCCAAATGATCCTTAGTGCGTCGTTATTTGGAAATAAATAGTGTATTGACTGAAAGAGCTATGGAACAAGATGGTATTTCGGCACATGGTGATAGTTGATAATTACTTAGAAGCCATTTTTTTCGTTATTAATATAGCAACTAATCTATTTTTAGCTCCATTGTATAGATGTTTTCCAGGGTTTTCTGTATCAGTTTGGAAATTCTGCCTCTGATGAAAATACAATATGCATCCATATTTCCCTTCACAGGAATATCTACATAGTCCCATTAAGACATGGTCAATACCAATTTGGAAGAGGTTTTAAAGGGCGTTTAGTGTAGCCATATTACTAATACTCCATTAAAACCACATAATCCTCTGACTTGGAGAAAAAATCAACAGAACTTGTTTCCATGAGTTCCATGTAGTGGACAGTATAGGGAAAAAATATCCTGCAGTACTCTTTTATGGGTGAAATCTTTCATGGCATTATTTTTAGGGTAAATGAATGAAAGTTATTTACAAGATAGAAAAAAAAAAAAAAGAGTGAAGCCAATGAAACAAACAAGCCAGGGGAGAGTTATCGGATGAATAGATAAAAAAAAAAAAAAAGAGTGAAGCCAATGAAACAAACAAGCCAGGGGAGAGTTATCGGATGAATAGATTCTCCTCTGTGATTTGATGGGCCCTGATCTCAAATTCAGTTTTCTTTGTGTTCTAAAACCAACAGACAAAATTCCTACACAGAGGAAGAGCTGATATGATTTATTACGTGAACATTCAATTTAAGAATATAATTCAGTTTTGAAAAGGCTCGAATGGCTTGCAAATTTGGAGTAAATGAAGCACCATTTTCAATTGAAAAATTATAGTGATAACTTGCTTGTTTTTTTATATCAGAATAACACATGAAAAATTAAACATGATTTTTAAAACATCAGCTATCTAAATTCCTGCTTGTAGGCAGCCGAATTGGGTTGTACCAAATATTTGGGGCTTGGGATGTTTTAACCAAATATTTGGTATTGATATTTACCAAGGAAATACTAATCCCAAATATTTGATATTGACTCTTGCAAAGGGATGTAAATATTGACTTGCAAAGCTGATCCCCGAGTGAAGGAGATACTTTGTCTCTGTTTTGCCCTACAGTCAACACACAGTACGATTACTAACATCATTGTCCTGCTCTGATTTTGCAGCTGGGAAAAAAGTAGATTAAAAAAGTCTGAGGATGTTTGTTCTTCAGTATGATGTTGCGTAAATCCTCCTCTACCTGCCTTTATCCTTTAGTCTTAAGATCTGTCAGTTAGGTCACAGCTAAGTCCACAAAATCTTCTCCTGTAGGCATTTTTTTAGTACTATTAGAGGCATAAAATCTATAGCCGTGTGTCCCTTGGCCTCTTTTATAATTCATCATATATTTTGTAGTTGCGATCATCTACATTAAGAACTTCCAAACTACTAAACTATGAAGTTCAATCACATTTAATTGCCTGCCTGCAGCATCAGAAAGCAAAAAGTCAAATCCTTGACTCATTTATAAACCTTCTCCACACTGTACATCCAACTTTCTTGATTTAAGATCAGCTCTCGTAATACCTATTAGTTTAAAATGAAAATGAGCGTTAACAGAGCTATAAGCATTTATCAAATGGTCAGGGTATTTTTTGTTTTAAGAAGGTGGGAAGCAGGACCGTTTGGGTAATTTGTAGGACGGTTACGTGTTGGTTTGAGGCTGCTTTGGCTATTTTATTTATATTTTTTTTGCATAAGGAGGAGGGTTATAGGGCATTTTTTGAATCAGTTGTAGAGCCAGCCCTGTTTCTGGAATTGCCAGTGCAAGTCTCACGGTGCAGCCCACAGCAGCTCCACTGCTGCAGCTCTGTTTATCGATCCCCGTGATTCAATGTTTTTGCCCATGGGCATAAGTCAGCACTTTCAGCAGATCAGCACAATGGCTGAAGGATCAATCTTTACTTCCCCTTCCAGATCCATTTTAATTGTGATATCAAAGATGGAGTAATCCTTGCTCAGGTTAGAAGAGGTATTTGAAGCCAGGACAAAGCTGTGGAATAAAAGCAGAGAGAGCCCAGCACGCAGATCTAAAGGAAAACCTCTTAATTCCAGGAGCCGACCCGAAAGAAGGAGCCAGTGATGCCAAGCTTAGTTTAAATTGTTACAACAAGCACCTCAATAAATAAAGTGGTTCACTTCCCTCACCTCTCCCTTGGCAGCAGCTGAGAACTGAAAGGCAAAACCATCTCTACAGGACAATGGTGCTCCAGGGAAATTATTAAGCTCAGAGTTGGCGTCTTTATTTTGACATTCAAGAATGACCCAGAGTGCAGACATGTTATCTGGCATGTGAGGGCTGAGCTCATTTGAACTTTAGTTCTATCTTCTTTTCTCTCTCTCTTTTTTTAAAAAAAGAAAAACCCACATCAAAACACAACTTTCAGGCATCAGAGTTTTTAACCAGTGCGAGAGGATTTTTATTTTTTAAAAAAAAAAAGGTTTCACAGAACAGCTGCTGGTTGTTGTACTTAATGGAGAGATGTAATTAAAGAGCTGAGATAGCAGCTTGTCAAAATGCAGAATTGGTATCTGTGTGGGCTGGAAGTTTTTTCTTTTGCTTAGAGGTTTGTCTTCTCTGGCTATAGCTGTGCAGGAGATGAAGACTTTCACACTCTGTGTGCAAGATTGCTCTAGAGCTTCTGGGGCTTTACTGGAAGCTGCACTATGGAGGGAGCCTGTACAGGAGCCATGAAGAGAGGTGGAGAGGGAAAGGATAGTTCTTCAGGGCTTCTGCACAGGTACACAGTCAAGACAATGCACTTGAGGCTATTGGGTGTGACACATTATCTCTGATTTTCTCCCACCTCATTTGGATTTCTCTCCATCCCCTAGCCCTAAGAACTCTTCCAAGGAAGTTGAAGTTAAGTCTACAAGCTGTGGGCTTTCTTCCCTCTGGAGAAGACATCTTGCCTCTAGGCTGTTGTTGCCCCTTGCAGACAAGCCCCCACAAAAAGCAGAGGAAACTCAGAAATGGACCTGGAGAATCAAGAGAGGATTTTAGTCCAGGAAAGAGCTTAGAAAACTTCTGCTTCAAGATACGCAAGGAGGACAGAAGTAACTGCAGCTGCTCTTGCTGCCTTCAGGTCGCAAGTGAGAGATGATGGGGGTAGCCTGGCGGATGGCTGGATGCACTGCTGCAAGAGCCACAATTAAAGGATTTCACTGGAGAGGGACAGAACTTGTCTCTGAGGTCATGACCAAGTGAGGAGGACAGATTTCTGCAGACAGGAGGGGTCAGATCCTCCAGGGCTCAGATCACTGGTGTTGCAAGACCAGGCATCTCTGTCCTGCAGCTGATGGAAAGGTGAAGCGAGGGCTCCCTGACCTAATTAATTTAGAGTGACCTGCAGATAAGTCAAGGCTGAAAATAGGTAGCTTGCCTTAGCTTTAGAATTACATTCGAGGCACATAGTTATCCCAGTGACTTTTATAGCAGGCTCTAGCAGCGCTGTCTCATGGCAAGAGCATCTTTTCCTGGTTCCCACTGAGCTGCCTGACACAGGAGATGCTACCTAGAAGCAGCTCAGGACCTGCTGCAAGATTAATTCCCTGTTTATTCATGAGAAATTTATGTATCGAGGCTTCTACAAGAGTCCTTTGGTGAAGGGGAAGCCCAGGCAGCTGCTGGCCTCTCTCAGCATTATTGAGATCCAGGGGAGATGTTGCACCAGCAACAGTGCAGATTCATGACTGATTTCCCCTTTCTAGATCATAAGGACATAGATGTGAAACCTCAACATAGAAAAAGAAGAGAACTGTGAGGCTCGTTGTGAGAGACAGCGCGTGAGGGGTTGGAGGTTTTAATGTTTTTCTCAAATTTTATTTCATATGAGAGCTGGGGATAATTTTTGCATCCTGACCAGTGCAGCGTGGTTTCGTGCTGTGTTGTGGGAATAGAGGGATGCCAGCCAGAAGCAAGACTGTGTTCGTAGGTGTCCAGTCTCTGACCTGAAGACTTCTCAGCCAACCCCTACAGCACCTTCACACACCAAAGCCTAAGCACAGGTAGTTCTACTTAATTTGATTTCTGAAATTGTCCTTCAAAACTGACAAATTGTCTTCATTTAATTTTGCATTTACCTGCAGTTGAAACAGTTGTCTCTTTCAAATTGGTGGTATTAGATTAAAAAGGCTTCTGCCTACACAAATCAGGTAACACATCCTGCCACCTTATTTACAGCCACAGACAGGCAAAACTTCCAAGATCTTCTTGCATACAATTAAAGTGAAGTTTAAAGCGGTGAATCTGTGACAGAGATATGGTAAAGATGGGAGCACTGGGTGGAAAAGGTGTATGTGTAAATGAAATAATTAGGAAAAAAAAGTGTCAGCATACGAAGCAGGAAAGGGACAGAATAAGAGAAGCAAAGCAAAATGCAGATTCACTGGGATGGGAACACACAGCAGGTGTTTGGACAGCAAACAGGCAATGGTAAATGATTTTATGGCAACCCTACGGTGAAATGAGGTCATGCTGCAGACAAAGGCAAACTAACGGGCGAAGATGGGTGCCTTTAAAAATTAAGATGTACAGAAAGAGATTATTGGAGGGTAGAACCGGCCTGAAACTGCAGAGATGGATGGAGAGGTGTCAACAAAGAGGAAAACGGTAGGAGGGAAGAGAAGGAAGGGAAGTGTATCCTGTGGTCCCTGCAGAGAAAGCTATTATTAATTTTAGATAACTTTAATAGTCCCAATCCTTGAGATACTGTTATCAGGAGAAGGAGCTTGAAATACAGCACTAGATAAAAGCAAATCGGAGCTCTGACACAACTTCTGTAATAGCATCCCAGCTCTGTAAGGCGATGCTGAGGCAGTCCAGATTGTGATCTGCTGCTGCGCTGGGTGGGATCCAGCACTTCAGAAACCGGCACGGTTTGATACTCAGCACACGATTTTCATTGTGTCTTCTGTCTGAAGCAAGGCAACTTTCTGGACTAACAGATGCATCTATGAAAAACAGAAGTTGGGGCAGGTAACCTGGAGCTGAACCAAGGAGAGAAATGAAGTGGTTTTGTTCCGATTTGCTACGAAGCACTTGTGCTTTTTTTCCTCATTTGGGAACCGAAATCTAAACTGTTTGCAAGGTCTCTTCAAGACTGTTTTCCTCACTTTACATAGTTTATTTATATAAATAAGCTGAATGTGAGTAGATCAGATATATTATAGCTATAACTTTCTAAATATAAATTATACTACTATAAACTATACTTTGGTACTTCTGCCCTAACATTTCAGCCTTTGTTGCCTCCCACATGCTTATTTTCCTTCTCTTTTCTCGTGTTTATGGTGACCCCTGCAATTTTCTAATCTGCAATAGCATTCATTTTTCTCTCCCCTACCTAGTGCACTGGAAACCCAGCAAGTTATTGCCTTGGAAGCAATCACAGGTAATGCACTCTATGAACTAAAGGTAGCTGCACATCCCTTCTGCTAGGAGTGTTGAGCCAGTATTTGATGTCCTGCAGGTTGGTTCCATAAGGAAGGGAAAGTGATGATGGACTTGTGTCTCCTCTGACGAGAACAGGGGCTTATAGGGCACGTTCACGCTCCCATTTCCATGAGTACGGAGGGGCTTGAGCTGTAGGAAACCATTTCCCCATTCACTGCACTGATGCCCCTCTACTCAGTGTTAACCACTGGCAATATTTTCCTAGTTTTACCTCTCAGCAAATGCCCAGCTCTTCTGTGGTCCCTTGTTGCCTTTTCTTGCTGTCTCCCCTTTTTTTTCTTTATTTTTTCCCAGCCTCAGTGCACAAAACATCTCAAAGCAGCTTCAGAAATCCTTGTCCCTGTGTGTGCTCATCGCACAGGAGCAGTTTGTATGGAGGCTGCTGCTGTTCATGCACTGGTCTATACATTGATGAGATAGCTTATTGTCTGAATTATTTTTCAGGAGATGGGGTGTTTCTTTCAACTGGTGACTTAAACTAGAGTTAATCCAACCTACAAGAATAATCTCTCTAATCTGATACCAGTCTGGTGCTGGCTATCGTTGCATCTTGTTACAGGTATGCTCCTGCTAATAACAGGTGGGGTTTATTACTTTTTTTTTTTCCTAGTTTCTATGATATCAGTCTGAGTAGCTGGAAAAAAAAATTCTCCTGGAAGCTAGCTTGTATTATGAGATCTTCCCTAAGCAAGGTGGAAAATCCCTCTTGCAAATCATGGCTGAGTATGTAATAAATGTCAACTCAGTGTTTACTTTGCAGTAAAAGGTTGCAAACTCACCTCTGAAACATTCTACCAAAGCAATCCTCGCTATGGCAAGCGCTCATAATTCATGTCAAGGGTGTGTTTAACATAACACAGAGAGCTGGAGATTTGTGATTGTGGTGAGATCATAGAATCATAGAATGATTTGGGTTGGAAGGGACCTCAAAGATCATCTAGTTCCAACCCTCCTGCCATGGGCAGGGACATCTCCCACCAGATCAGGCTCCCCAGTGCCCCATCCAACCTGGCCTTGAACACTTCCAGGGATGGAGCATCCACAGCCTCCCTGGGCAACCTGTGCCAGTGCCTCACCACCCTCAGGGTAAAGAACTTCTTCCTTAGATCTAGTCCAAACCTCTGCTCTTCCAGCTTCCACCCATTACCCCTCGTCATATCACTACAGGCCCTTGTAAAGTGTAACCCCTCAGCGTTCTTGTAGCCCCTCCAGGTACTGGAAGGCAGCTATAAGGTGTTCCACGAGCCTTCTCTTTTCCACCCTGAGCAAGCCCAACTCTCCCAGCCTGTCCTCGTAGGAGAGGTGCTCCAGCCCTCTGACCCTCTTGGTCGCCCTCCTCTGGACTCGCTCCAACAGCTCCTTTCTCGTGTTGAGGCTCCAGAGCTGGACACAGGGCTCCAGGCGTGGTCTCACAAAGGCAGAGCTGATGGACAGAATCACCTTCTTTGATCTGCTGGTCACACACCTCTTGATGCGTCTCAGGATACGGTTGGCTGGAGATGCTGCAAGGTTGTGATGAGAAGAGCCAGCTGCTCGTATCTCACTGCCAAACCTGCTCTGAGATGGCCACAGGTCTGCTCTTTATGGGAATCCGTGCTCCAGGAGAGAGACTGAGAACCTTGTCAGGTGTTCAGGTCAAACAATAACTCCATACCTTCCTTCTTCACGGTTTCTGGCTGAAATGACTTGATTACTTTGTAGTCGTTTTGTTCGGTCTGTTTGCGTAAGAGTTTGATGGTGGTATTAAGGGAAAAGTAGCTGGAGGAGCTGGGTGTTGCCTCTGAATGTGATGTCATCCTCACGTAGTTGTAATGTGTGCCTTGCTACTACCGTGGTTTCTGTCGGGAGTGTCTTCTGTTCTCATAAGACTTCTGGTATTTGGCATTGTTCTTTTAAAAAAAAAAGTAAAAATAAATTGCTGGAAAAAAAGCAACTCTGAACACGTAGTGAACTAAATTGCTCATTTCGAAGAAGTGGTTCATGTTTATTGTATAATGAAGAGGAAAGAGTCCTCTAATTAATATTAACTGGGAGAAGATTAGACCAAAAATACCCTATTACCACTTCCTCTAATCCACCTATAATTGTGTACCAAGCAATCACAGGGAAGCACTTAAAACCTGAAAAGGCTTTAGCAAGAACCAGAAGGCAATTGTTTGCTTCAGCATCTCCGACAGTTGGACGTGGACGTAATCCAGCTACTATTGTCTTTTACGCTGTACTTGCAATGCTCTTCACAGCCCAGCAACAGCTTGGACTGGTAAAACAGAACCTGCCTGGTGTAGCCCAAAACCCAGAAGCCACCCCTGAGGAGGAAATTTATTCCAGTGCAACAGGAATAAAGGTGTCTTCCTCTGCGTTTTTTGCAGTGGAGAGGTATCACAGGATACCTCAGAGATCTGTCCTTCTGTGTCAGAAAGTATGTGTTTTTTCAGTGTTAGATCACTTTGCCTGGAAGAGGGTGGATCTGATTACCGCTAGTTTGCATCACTTTTTACTTAAGTCTGAAGAAGGTAAAGCTCTCCAGTGAATTAATTTATTTCACTCAGTTCTGACAGACTGCTTAAATCAGCTTAGAAGAGCCACAGTTGAGTAAAACCATCCAGCAGTTTACGACTGCTTCTTTTGGAAGCACCTGCTCAATAACAACAGCAAATGAAACGGTGCATTAAGGAGAAGCACCTGATTAGATTTTTTTATCTGTTCCAAGAGCAGACAATGGTAAAATGTGTACAGTTCTGATAAGAAATGGATACAGAGTTTTAAAGAATGATAAGGAATATGTATTTTTTTTATGTTCACGCATTTACCTTTATGATTCAATAGAAGATGTTCCACTGATCATCTGTCAGCAGCCCAGCTCTCCATGTGTGTGCACAGCAGACTCGCATCCTGCAGAGAGAAGTTTGCAAGATTGGAAGATATTTTGTTGGTGTGTAATTAAATGAAAATATTTCATTAACCAGAAGTTTTCAGAACTTGTATCTTAAAAATATATTTATTTATCTCACACTTTATCCTGCTAAGATATATTTTACTCTTGAAACGTCCATCAGCCTTTCATGTGACAATCTGGCATGAAGTCTGTCCCTTAGAAAATGTATAATAAAAATGTACGTACCTATGAGGATGAACTGACAGACCTCTGGACCAAGAGTGTCTTTTCATATTGCTCTGAGTGGACACAATCTGTGGACCATATTCTGTGAAATATACATTTCTTCCTTCCTTGCCATTAAATATATTTTTAAACACAGTGAAATTTTAGGTTGGAATCACAGTTTCTTAAGCTAACAGATCCCTCTGTCTTTAATTTCTGGGAAAGATATTTTCATATGCTTTATTCTGATC
The DNA here is from genome assembly GCF_000703405.1 of Apaloderma vittatum. Lineage (NCBI taxonomy): Eukaryota > Metazoa > Chordata > Aves > Trogoniformes > Trogonidae > Apaloderma > Apaloderma vittatum. Next base: position 86,162 of record NW_009711020.1, on the reverse strand, counting down.
CTGAGAAAAAAATTAAAATGTGGTCCCCTACAACTTAGAGATGGGAATAGCATTTGCCTTATCCTTAATCACTGTTGTGTTTTCTCGAGTTCCAGTGCATAATCATAGCCGTCAACCTCATTAACGTGTTTAAGTTTTAATGTTCTAGGGACCTGCTGTTAATATGACCTCCTCAGAAATATCACCCTCCCTAGCAACAGTTGCAGCCGGATAGACTTTTGTCGTGTCCTGCTTCACTCTTCCCTTTTGAATTATTAATGAACTATTAGAAAATCAGGCAACAAGACACCAGGAAGTGAAGAAACCACTCTGTAAGTTTGTATCTGCGAATTAATTTACTTGCCCAAATTGGGAGGCAGCACTCCGGCCAAAGGGAAAATGTGAAACCACGGGCACTACACAATGAAATTACTTCTTGTTGCTCATTGTTTCAGGTCAGCAGGTTACAGTGCCTGCAGATTTCTTTTATACAAGACCTGGTTGCTGCAGATGAAAAAGCAACCGAAACCTCTACACCTTAGGGAGCCGTAGCAATTTACATGGCAAAGCAAAGATGATATGGGATTTGTACCTTGTAGCAGCCGATGGGAGACTTTCCAGCTCCTCCAGTGAGGCCAAGATTTCATCCAGGATGGCTTTGAAGAACTTCTGGCTAAAATAGACCCAAATAAAAAGTACAGCGGTAGGAAATGGTAGATGAGAGTGCAGGATGCAGTCCTGGTTTTTGCACTGGTGTTTCATAGTATCATAGAATAGCCTAAGCTGGAAGGGACCTTAGAGATCATTTTAATCCAGCCTCCCTGTCGCCAGGGACGCCACCTCTCGACTAGATCAGGCAACACATGGGGACCGAACGGGAATCGAACCCATGACCTTGATGTTGTTAGCACCAAGCTCAACTGACTGAGCTAACCTGCCCCCTTCATGGTAGCATGGATGTTTTCATAAGTTAATTTGAAAAAAATAACCGTCTCTGTTTTAAAACTATAATGAGAGAACTGGGCAGCACAGATAATTCTAAAATGTGATCTAATGCTATTCCATTATCTAGGTAATTCTGAAGTTCTAGTCGGTAAACAGGATTTTTTTTTTCCTCTTCTTTTTTTATTCTGTTATTTACTTCGGTTAGAAATCAGTACAGCCTCTCAGGCTGCAAATCTGCATGTTCCTGAGCAAACCAGACAGATCTATAGATTTACCAGGATGGAGGGCAGAGGAGCTGAAGAATGGGCTCTCTGGTGAGACTTTGCCATCCCCGTCCTTCGGGGTGTCAGGACCCTCAGGGGTAAAGCCCTGACCAGCTGTGTCTGACCCTGGAGCTGGTCCTGCCTGGGGCAGGTGTTGGTCCTCACCCCTCCCGAGTCCCTTCCCACCAGGATTATCTTGGGATCCTGTGAACTGCGTGGGAAGACAATTTGCCAAACACCAATCGCGAAATTTTAAAGATGCGGTAAAGATTTGTTTCTGATTCACATGCACTGCTTATTTTTTTTTTTTTTTCCCTGCTGACCTCTCTTGTGAGCCCTGAATGAACCCGTGGAAATATGAAAGAGAAAGCATTAAATTGATCTGGTCCAAAATGATCTATTTATTTCGGTGCGGCTGCCAAACTGAGAATCATGGTCCCATCTGTACTGCAGCACCGGCCAGGCGTCTCAGTTCATTGGGACAGGCACTTAACAGAAGCTGAAATGTGGTAACGGTGCCAGAGAATTTACTGCTGAAGTAAAAGCTGGAAAAATATGGGTGGCTCCTGCAAAAAAGGGAGAGAAATAAAAGGTTACGCTGAGGATCACAAGCGCCGTCCTGGGACTTGAATTTCTTGACCATTATCAAGGCGTTTGGTGCTTTTTCTCTGCTGGAGTCACAGCAGAGTTGACCTTTAAGGGAGAGTTTGAAAGAGGGAAATCAGGTCTCCTTTTAGATTTTTAAGAGGGGGAACTCTTTCAGTCCATTAAGACTGGCGTGAAATGCAATTCCAAACAGACAAGAATGACACAGCAGCAGCCAAACCTGGGTTAGCATCAAAGCGGAGGTAGGGATCAACATCTCTGTAATCGTTTGTGTTTGAAGCCATAGGGAGGAGGGGCCAGTGGAGAGCCATGAACAGAGAAGTCATTTGGCTGGAGCAATGAGCCAGAAAAATTATCCGTGAAGAAGGATGGCTCTAAGCGAGGTGGTCTGGGATTTGTCAGGGTCAGAGAGAGATTTCTAATAGTCCAAGACGGAGGTTAATCAAGACCAATACGAGCACTTTGCAACGTGCTGTTAAAAACCCAAGCTCTTGCATTTGTTGTCTGAGAAAGACCTTAGAAATATTTTATGGGGAAAAGCACAAAATTTGACTCTAACTTCAGGGGACTTTGCATTAAATTACACGAACTAACAGTAGGGCTTGTCTCATCTTCATAAACTTGGATAATACTGCTTCTGGGAAACAAAGACAATGTTAAATTGTTGCATCTATACAAGGGGTCATCACTTCATTTCCCTCTATTCTCATTTACATGTTTAGGGTTCTTTAAAACTGTTTATAATACAATACTGAAGATATAAACCAAGTCCAGCAGTACTGCTAATCAGGACCCAATTACAGAATATATTTCTGTTTTACTACTTGAACCCAATTAATATCAAACGGTTTACTAGCTGTTAAATAGTTTATGTTCAAATTTAAAAAAAAATATTTCGGACATAAATATTTGAGGTAATAGTCTACTATAGGCACTTTCTCAGTTTAGATACTTGGTGCATTAATTTACTATTATTTGTTACAAGAAACTAAAATGAGTCAAAAACCCAAGCGCTTCCGCTTTGTACAAATTGCCCCTGAGGTGAATTGTTAAGCGGGAGCCTCTGTAGGAAAGAGTTGCCCTGTGCAGCTGATTGCTACGGTCCAGCCTGTGTAATACAGAGGGTTCTTCCCAACAACCTCTGCTGTGGTAACAAAGAAGTCTCATGAAGAACTTAGGTGATGTTCTTTTTTAATAACAAAGAGGAGGGGATGTTTCACTCCAAGTTTCAAGGACACTTGTAAACAAAGCTTCTTGTTTCTCTCTTGTATCTGTGATTATTACGCTGTTCTTTAGTGCAGGTCACAGCAGACTTGAGGCACCCACTCCTATTCCTTGTCCCACTGGGTCTCTGGTAGTGGAGGTCAGATGAGGCGTTGGGTATGTGTCTCTCCCATGCTGCTGGTCTCAGGGTCCTACTTCTACAGCTCTGGGTGACTGTAACATCTCTTACTTCTTATCTACAACCAGCTCTGCGGTCTTGTTCTTTAGCTGAGGTGGTGGTGATTAATGATTTATTTAATAAGCATCAAACAAAGAATGAGGGCCCATAGGGATGGCATTGCGGAGGTCTGACTGATATCCCTCTTATCTAAGTAATGAGTAGGCATGGAAAGAATGGGGCAAGCAAGGCTTCTGGTATTGTACCCTCACCTATAAAGGTGTGGATAGGTCTGCTGTTGCTCTGAAAGAGCAAGATTTCATCTGCATTGTAGCAGACTTCTGAGAAAGTACCTCTTAACTGCAGTAAAACGCTTTGCCAGTGTTTAGAGTTTTAAAGTCCGTGCAAAAAGTATTTGAAGTTGCCATTTACTACTTATATTCTTCAAATAATGGTACCCATAGAATGATACCTAAATGAAGTTTAGCGAAGTAACTTGATGAATAACGATGGGAGGAAATGATTGTGGGAACAATTGCTGCAGAATGGCAGAGGACAAATAACGCGCGGTTCAGTTCGCTGTGGCTGTATCAGGGAGACATTCGCTATCCACATTTTCTTGGTGATTTTGCAAAATTGCACTGCCACTCCCTTCTTCTCTTACCATCAATCCAATTCTTGGATCGTCTGTTGGTAAGTTAAAACAACTTCGTCATCTCTCGAGACGGCTACAAAAGGCCGTGGGAATTTAGGCTCCCCGGCTGGGTCCACTAAGAGGAATTCTGAGCCCATGTTCATCTCTTCAAAGCCACTGCCCGAGTCCATCTGTGACAAAGGGGGGTTGTGAGAAATCCAATACTGCAGCCAAAAGGGCTCTGACCTGTATAAGAAAAAATGCTGGGTCTCTTTGTTTCCCGCTGATTTTAGAGTGCTTGAATGTGCTTACTATTTTGTAATGCCATGTTCTACTATAAGGAAAAAAAAAAGTTAATTACACTCCATACAAATATTTATCCACTTTATGTAATGCATCTGAAATGTGAGCCAACAAACTGTCCCCTCAGTCCACTTATCAGTGTTTTTTTCCTGACTTTCTAACTTCAATTATTTTCTCATCGTTGCACTGTTCTTTCTTAATGCATGGACTACATGATGGAACAGAAGATATGTTCTTGTTTATTCAAGGGAAAAATTACACAAGTACTTTTATTGCATATCTTTATAAGCAAAGCAACTTGCTTTCTGAAGTACCGTCGTACATGTTCCAAACATAGAGGAATTATAAAATAACAGGACTATGGCATTTGTGAACAGATAATATTTTCTTTGCTTTGACTCAGTGCTGATGCAAAGACATCCTTGCTCTTAGCTTTAAATTATGCTTTAATTAGGTTGTTATAAAGTCACCAGTGACTTTATTAATCTTGCAAAAATAATAGTTTTTTCATGTACATGGTGGCTGGAGAATAGTAGTTTGTATTTGTTTAAACTGCTTGTTTTGTTAAATTAAGTGCATAAACTAATTAAAGACATTTTGGGGCATGTCTCAGCTTTAACCTAATAAATGAGAGGCACAAGAAGGTACACATAGATACTTCCTTATTGCCCATAAATCTGTACTTATTGCAACTGTAAACTCTAGAATGTAGTTTTATGACTCCCATTTCATGGAAACAATATAGGCTATTACTGATGCTAGATGTTTGAATAAGAGCAATTTTGAATTTTGGTCTTGATTGCTTTTAATTGTGAATTATACTGAAGCTGCTGCAGTCATTATCTCAAAAACTATTTAATTAAATATAAGTATCCAGCTGTGTGTATTTTCAAAGAGGCAAAATGTTCTTAAGATCTCAAACAGAAGATACATATATATAAAAAGATATATAAATATATATATATATATTTCACAGGATTGGCAAAAGCCTTCCCTTGTTTTTCTTAGAATTTCCTTTCTTTGGGGTGTTTCATTTGCAGCCTTAATGATTGTTTTAGTTTCTGTTTCTTCTGGGTAATTTGAATTTTTGAAATAATAAGCAGAAATTAAGACTAGGACTTGGCTAGCAGGATCAATATGACAAGAATCCTGAGACGAGAGAGGAATGGAGACTTGAATCCTCTTCCACTCTCTCTTCCACCAGAAAGGAACAAACCTAATATGCCCTTACTTTTCTGTCCATTGCCACCGATTGTGAGCTTTTTTTCTTTTCTCTTGTTTTTTCTTCTTCAGTCTCTCAAAGTCCTAATTACATTTCTTCCTCTCTGAGACATCATTGTCCTCCTTCCATTTTCACTCCAGTCCCCGTCTCTGTGCCAGATCAATACTAGATCCCTATCCAAGTCTCTCTCCACTCACTCTCTTTTTTATTTTTCCATTATTATCCACTGTCTTTCCTGTCAGAACTTCTTTCATTCCTTGGTCACCTTTTAACTCACTTTTTCTCTTTTGGGTTTCTCATTTGTCAGTGTCCTTAATCTTTCTTTTTCTGCCGGTCTGCAGGATGAGCTTATTTCTTCTTTCACCTCCCCTCCATGGATGATTCCCCAGGAAATGTCTCTTGGTTGCCCCTCTTTTTCCTGATATTGGTGACATCCAGCCCCTCAACTCAGCCAGTCCCTGTCCCCCCCGTATTCATCTGTGCCTCCTCGGATGTGCAAACCCTCAGCCGCTTGCACAAACCAGCGAGAGTTCAGCTGAGGCTTCTGCCCACACTTCAGTCATGCTTCCGAGTTAATGGCTTGAGTTAAAGCATCAGCATTAACTTTGAATTTTCTGGCTTCTGACTTTTCTTCTCACAGCTTGACATTTTTGTAATGCTTTGTTTTTCTGGTACTTCAAAAAAAAAAAAAAAAAGAAGAAAAAACAGATGGAAGATAATGTCACAGCAGAATGCGTACCCCTGGCTTTGGCAAGTCTGCCACCCCATTAGCACGACACTTCAGGGCTGGTTAATGGTGTTGTCCTTGGCTGTCCTGGAGCACTGCTCCTCCTGGTGCCACGTGCCAGAAGAACCTACCTTGGGTAGGTGGCAGCTGTAGACAGGCCTCTCGGCAGGGAACACGTGGGGCCTGCCAATGCTGCCAAAGAACAATGAAGCAGGGGGAAGAAAGCCAAATAGCTGAGGTGACGTGGTGAAAGACAGCCAACAGAGAAGGGTCAGCCCATGGGCAGAGCAGAGAATTGACTCACTAACCTCCTAGATGCATCTCACTGATTTTCTGCAACACCTTGGCAGAAACCAGATACTACAGTGATAGCTAATTTAAAGGTATCAATAGACAGTCACACTCCAATCTCACAATTCCTAAATCTTTCCCACAGTCCCATGATCACCCCATCCCTCCCCAGCTACTTGATACACTTAACTGATGGATATTATACGTGTCGTCTTTGAATTGTGACAGATCGGGGCCATGTGAAGGTACATAAAAAATTTCAAAGGTACGACGCAACTTAGAATATTCCAAGAATGATTTCAAGTAACTATATACATGGATGCAATTCTGCACAAAGGCATTTTATTACGAGCAGTGGAGATTTACTAACGGGTTGTAGCTCTGGTAGTCGCCACCATAGCACCACGTCCTGTATCTCACAGGCCAATGGGAGATGACATAGCTCCCCAATGTCCCTGTCCCATCTCAGCTGCCTGAAGGAAACCAATGGAATTAAAAAGGCTTGATTTGAACTGAACGCTGTCATCTGGATGTTTAAAATGGAACGGAATCAATTTGATCTGAAAACCTAAATGATAACATAATTGGAGGCTAAAGTGTTGTTGGCTCCTCCTGAAATGCAATTAGAGAGGTACTACTCGCATTGTGAATAGCACACGTTTAATCTTAAACTATTTCAGAAGCTCCATTTGTGTAGGTTTTTGCTCTGCATTTGCAGGAGAGTTCCAGCCTGGGTTAATAATACAGTGACAGTACTTCACAATGCTCTCCAATGTACAGAAGTAGCTATTAAACTGTCAACAGCACTAAAAGATGATATTTTGATGGCAACGGATAGGAACCCCATCTTCCTGCTCGTGCTACTCAACATTTCCGTATCTTTCAAGCACAGTCAACCATGATTTGTCACTGACTTGCATACATGACACTGGCTGGATAGGTAGTCTCAGCTACAGCTGTGTCAGTCAATTTTTTCAGGCAAAACTCACACAGCTCTTCCCTTTTCTTTCTCCTCTCTTGCACTCGTTCCTGTTCATCATCTACCTGGAGACCTCTAGAGAAGGTGCAGGACATGCCAACTTTGCTGCTGAAGCTGTTCTGCTGGTATCGACCTGCATAATCCCCTTCCACAGCTGCAGCCAGAGATATCATTATATATATAGAATAAAGAGCAAATTTGGTCTCAGTACATCCTACAGGGAGACGTTTCCCAGTGCCAAGCTGGCCAATACCTGTCTGGCTATCTTCTCCGTTGCTGCTTCGCTTTTTCTTTAAAGTTGCATGTATCCTAAAGGACATTTTCAACATTTAGTGCAGGTGAAGAAATAACGTTATTTCATGAAAATATATTTTTTGGCCATTGTTCGAAGTCCACCATAGGAGGGGGTGACCTCAGCAGTGATCTCTGTAATTATCACCTTGAAACCCTACTGCACCTGCAATCTGGAAGAAACAGCAAATTCTAGTTTCTGCCAAAATCTAGCAGACGATTATCACAGACTTTTCTGTCCCTGCTGCAGTTTCAAGCTGGCGACCAAAGTCCTAAAAGTCATTCAATCCCATCTGCAACAAACACAATAAAGTTGTGTTTTTCTTAGTCTAAAACAATCTAGAATAAGAACATTAGAGGCAGAAATAGGCTTTGCTGGTAAGTTCTCAGGCAAAATCAATTTATCTCATATCCTTGTGCTCCAAGTTGTTTTTCTTTCTTTTCTTAAGCAGAATGATGAGAAAATAGTGGGAGGAAAAGTTCATCCACTCACTCAGGTTGTTGCCTCAGAAAGGCTCAGCAGCAAACATTATAAAGTCTTTCATGGAACATTCATCAGCCCAAGCTGCGTCACAATAGTTCTCTGGATGAAATCTTCACAATTTTTTTTTTATTTATTTAAATTTTACCAAAATCACTATATGCAACTGTACTGGAGATTTCAGTGCATTACATGACCACAATACAATGCTGAGAGGATTTTAAGGTATTTGTTCTTATTTTCTTTCCATTTTAAATCTTTAAACCTGTTCTAATTCTTGTAGCTTGTTGTTTGCTTGGCAAAAGCACGTCTTCTAGAAAGGTATCTGGGAAATGTAGAGGTCAACAGCGTACTCAAGTTGATTTTTGTAGTAGGTAATCGCCTTCTCCATTAGAAACATGTACCCCAGAAGTACTTCTGCTGAGGTATTTTCTCCTTGTAAAGCTCTTTCTACACTGTAATCAAGGTAACTCTCAACATCCTTTTTGTCAGCAAACCAGGCCAAATCACATATTTTTGAAACATTTTCCCTTAGTGAGTTCAAATAATCTGAGCAGCGATTTTCTACTCTCTCCTATTTGCCAGTGTCCTATTAAGAATGTGGATACCAAAACTAAAGCCATATCCCCGTGCTCTTCTTAGCAGCATCTGATAAAATGAAAATAAAATTGTTTATACATCCTGATGATGCATTATATAACTAGACAGGTAATTGATTAAAGAAGCCTTTATTGTGTTCATTTACTAGTTTTATGATCGGTTAATCAGAATGATGATTATTTATTATTATTTTCACTTGTTATAGATTTTTAGATGCCAAACATTGAGGAAAATAAAAAAGTTTAAAAACCACTTTAAATAAAAATTAAACAGTCACACTGAAAAAACCCCAACCCCTTCAAAACTTCCTTTTAAAAATGATGCTGCAATAAATGGCTATTTTATTTAAAACAAAATTGTAAATTTGCAGGATTTCATTGCAGCCTTTTTTTTTTTTTGTCTTCCATATCTTGTACCTAGAACAGGACCATTTGGGAAGCCAGGTGTTAGCTATTTACCAACCCGAGAGGTCGTTACAGAAATATGCTCAAAACCACGTGTGAGGAGATTTCCTCTTAACTTTGCTCAAGGAGCACTTCAGCGACAGAGACCGCCTTCAATATTTAAGTCCAGAAAATGAAAGATTCATGTGCTGTAGCTGGATATTGGTGCTGCAGCCGAACAACCCGCATCTGCCCGAGGTTGAGGCTGCCCCAACCGCATTTATATTCCGGCCGTAAAAAAAAAAAAACCCTGAGTTTAGGGACACAAATTCTAACCATTCAGCCTAAGGAAACGCAGCAGCCCCAGGTTTTATCAGCGCCGATAACCCTCATTAATCCAGCGAGCTTTTCCTGGAGACAAAGGACAAAAATGAATCGCCTGGTCGGAGCTGCCTGAGCAGCATGCTAATGCAGGGAGGTGGAAGGAATGAATTATTCATGCCCTGAGCGGGCAGAGCCTGGTTTTCCCTGTCACCATTGCAACAAGTGGCGGCCATCCCGGCCGTTGCGTCCCCTGGGAGCGCCGAAATGTTTTCTGGAGAAGGGAAGGTTTCATGCCTCCGCCGGCCTCGGGTGGATTTTCAGGTGAAGCCTCGCGGAAAATGGACCCGGGAAACGGCGTCTTTTGTAACCCAGATGTACTTGACCGTAAACTGCTCTTCTTGGAAGGAAACGGGTCACTTTGGTGAGTTTGTGCAACTTTTATCCACTTCTGAATCTGCTGTAAACTCTTTTCAGTCTAACGTGACAGTGGCGTGCAGTGTTTCACCAGTCTTTCTGAAAACAGTCTGTGTTCTTTTCACTTTTAAAATGACTTAAAGAAGCCTGAAAAAGCATGCAATACCTTTGTTTTTTAACTCCAGGAAATAGGCAAGCAGTATCTGCAGAGCTCACACTCAAGCGCACACTTAAATTGTATTTATTAAAATTTTCAAATCCCTGTAGCACGCTGCTAAAACAAAATACATTTATGACCCACGTCCGATTTCTTGCAACCGAAACCGAAACTAATGTAATTCAGTGTCGAACTGGAGAACCTGAGAGCATGCGTGTTATTTTTCATAAGGAATATTGGTTCCCTGCTGTAAGTGTGGCTTGTGTTGTTGCTCTTTATTCCGTTCAAAACGTTTCTGATTGGGCTGGGAACAGGAACTGAGACCTGCGTAACATTCTTACCATGCGGCAACTCTTCTGCTGTTTCATAAAATAGTTGAAAAGCATTGGTAACTTGCCCAATTTTTCTAAGGATAGAGAGGAAATACATTTTGTATGTAAAGCATATGGCAGTGATGAACTAAGGCTAGGCTTACCACTTCTGTCTATGGTGGAAAGCGTTGAAGTGTTTTGCTATATTATTCATTATCAGTAAAGCTACTTAGAATATTTGTTTCAATTCTTTATCAGATTATTCTTATTTTCCAGTAGTGATACTGTCAGTATTGCCTGAGGACTCTTGGGTAATTCATTTCTTGGCACAGTTAAAAAATTGATACAAATAATCAGCTCCCAAGAGCAGACACTTTGTATAGGAGCATGAAGATGAAGTAAATAATAAGTTTTGATTGTGGATAACAAGCTCTCCTGCTTTTATTTGTCTGCTTTTAATTACACAATCCAGATTCTGCTGCTTCTACTTTATCTTTTGTTGTTTTGGTCATAAAAGCATTTTATTTGACATCCAAAACACAGCCAAATTTTGAAGGGATAAAAGTACAGCACAATGATAGCTAGTACTAACAGTAATTAAATGTGCTGCATTTTAAGAAAAGTAAAACAAACAAAACCAAACCAGAGGTGAAAATGGGGATATGTAAATAACGGGAGATATGCAAACAATGGATGTAATCCCGCACTCCTTAATCATGGGAGTAATCCTTATTCATGTAAGTAATCCTGTTGGTTTCAATAGACTCACATCAGTAGGTGCTGTAGCGTAAGGCCCATATTTTTCAAGGAGATAACAGCGTCTGTATTGCCTGGGTTTGTATGGTAATGCAATTTTAGCAACGTGTTTGAATGCATTAGTGATAATACAAAATTAGACTTTACCAAATGTCTAGTTGGTTCCTAAAAGTATAAAAGAGAAAAATGGAAGAACGTATTAGATGTGTCAGTAAGAAGGTACAGACCTCACATATTTCATTCGAAATGTGCTTATGCTGGAATAGCACTACTCACCCTGATGACTCTGTTTGTAGGTTGCTTTTTGGTACATGAGTATGTAAACTTTGCTGCTTTTAGGACAGGATGTAACTCTAGCAAAAAAAATCACTGTGGCACCCACTGTCTCATAAAGTGCATTTGAGTCTCCGTAAAAGTGACGTTGACAAATACTGTTCCTATGTCTGATTTAAATATATGAGGGTTGTGGTAACTTCCTGACAATGTGTTTATTGCCCTTACGGTCTCTGACCTTGCCAAAATAACACCTGCAGTTCTGCCTTGGGAATAGCACACTTGTACAAACGTTGTGGTTGCGTTACCCTCCTCATGAGCCCAACTTGGCCCTTCTGAGCTTTCCACTCCAAGACCACGGAGCACTGCCCTGTAACCCAGGATGGGGCTTGGGAGCACCTGGGTACCCTTTCCCAGGCAGCACATGTGTTAATGAGGGAAAGCTAATTACTTAAAAGCTTTTAGTCCAATGGGGTTGAGAAGTATAAATAGTCATGAGCAGGTCCTGATGCTCTGCAAGCCATCAGCCTGTGTTTGTGCTGGGTGCCAGCACTGGGGGTGTCTCTGGCTATTGTGGTCACTGCTGTGTTAAGATGCTTCCTCTGTGGAAATAGTCTCTTGCTTGTGCCGCAAAGGAGCCAAAATAGGAGTGAAGTAAAAATGCAATGGATGGTGGTTCTGGACTGAACATAAAACTGATGCTTAAGTGGAGTTGATAGTAAGTAGATGTTGGCTTATTGTTCGTTGCGTTGAGATAACAAGAAACAAGTGATTCTTCTTCATCAGCTTCGCTGCATAGCAGAGATTTGGTGTTCTGTATTTGCAGGTGAGGTACACTGTATTCTTAGTATCTCTTTGCACACAGCTTAATGCTGAGGCTATATGGCTCTTATGAACAGGAGAGTGCTGGAGGCAATAAAATGGCTAGTGCCAAGAGGTTGGAAAGACAAACTAGGAGCCGCTGCCAGGGCGCGACTGGAGTAGCTATTGGGAGCAACGTTTCTTCTCATTTACTCCATGCAGGGTCCCAACAGGAGCATTAAGTCTCTCCAGGTAAGTCCCTTTCTGTCCCCTGACCCCTGCCCATGGGGTCAATTCCTAATTCCTGGAGAAGTTCACAAACATTGGTTGTACATTAACTTGAACTTTATAACTGCAGTTTTGAGGGTAGTTTTTTCTACATCCTTTGTAGAAAAAATAAACAATAAATCCCATGCATCTATTTTTGTTTAGGGCTCTCCCTCTGGCAACTGGCAGAGTTCAGGTGTTTTAATTTTTACAGTTTTTTTGAATTTTAGAGGTGATTGTTTGCGTAAACTTATTGAATTGTCTTTAAAACTTGGCTAAAGAAAGGTGCTCTAGAATGGTTCAACTAATTTTTATACCAAACGCATTGTGTGCAGTAATTTGGAGAACCCTGTGGTTTTTTTTTTCTTCTTTGTGCATACATGCTATGTACAGTGAGAGCTTTTTTTTCTGTCTAGAATGGTTCAACTAATTTTTATACCAAACGCATTGTGTGCAGTAATTTGGAGAACCCTGTGGTTTTTGTTTTTTTTTCTTCTTTGTGCATACAAGCTATGTACAGTGAGAGCTTCTTTTTCTGTAATCACTGGCATGTTGTTCTCATGTCTCTCTTCATTAGAGGATGCTCATCTCTTCTTGCTTCCCACCCCAGGCAGAAGGCAGGGGGATGCATATTCTCCACTATTGCCCTGGATTAGAAGTTCTGTGGGAGCAAAGCTATGGGTGGGCAGGCTGTGAACGGTGTTAAGAGCAGGTCCTTCATGGTTTGGCAGCATTCCCTCCTTTGTGTAGGATGTGTTTTGCTGCTCTCTGGGGTTGCTGACACAAAGGCAGGGCATTGTGGCTGTTTGCCTGGCTGTGGGCATTGCTACGGTTGAGGGACTTTGCCGCATCAACATGGAGCGTGCTGAGGTTTCCTACTTAGGGCTTCCATTGCAAAGCTTGTTTAAAGAGTTGTTAGGTAAGATATTTGAAATAATACCAGCCTCTGCTTCTAAGTTCAAGTAGCGCACGAAATAAAAGGCAAGTTTTAAAGTGCAGGTAGAGGAAATTTTCCAGCTGTTGTTTTGCAGCTGGAAGCCTGCGGCAGAGAAAGCAGAAAGACTGGAAGCGCCAGCCTGCAGCCCGCACAGCGTGCACATTGAGCAAGGACTGGGAGCGCGGCCCTGAGAAAGCCGAGCGCTGGCTGGATATCAGCCAACTGCTTTACTGGTGCCGCAGCTCAGACCCACATGGCAAACCTCATCGCAACACAGACACTGGCTATGGAGCAGAGCCTGGAGCAGGAGACGTGTCCTATGGACCTGTCCTTGAGACGGGACGTGCCACATTTGTTGTGTGTAGGAGCTCAGGGACAGCAGTTCCACGTGTGTGGCTGGGGAACAGTCTCCAACAGAAGGGAACCCCAAGGCATTGTGGACGACTCAGTCTTTAAGCTTAAGAAAAGACTAAACCAACAAAACTAAATTAGAAGCCACTAGAAGTTCCTAATAAGCTTATAAGTGGAAAAGCTAGGCTGGTAGGACATATGAAGTACGACAGCACAGGTGTGTATGAGCTTCTTAAAATGAATATTTTTCACTTATTCTCCATGTATTCCTTTGCTGTAAATCCTGTTCTGTGTTAGAGAGCAGCCAGACCTGGAGGAGCAGCAGTCTTTACCCTCTTGGTGGTCCAGCCCAACCCCAAGCTGCTATCTCCCCAGGGCATATTTCAAGTGTGTTCTTCTTCCATACAGCATTGCTTTTGTTTCACGTGACATTTCTGTCCCTCCAGAGAGGGAGAGGTGAGCAGGACAGCCACACTCAAACCTATGTGCATATTCCCAGGCCCAAACCTATCTCCGATTTCCATCGGTAATGTGCATTTATCACAATCATGTGATGGTGTAATGCATCAGTCCCACACCTCACAGTCCACCAGGAGCAACTGGGAAAATTCAGCATGAACTGCTGTCGGGCTTGCAGTGATTACTACTAGTTATTCTGACCATGTGTAATCTTTCCTCCACTCCTTACAAAGGATGCACAACCTCTTTCTGAGTATTGGATCCTGACTTGGTGGTGGTGTGTTACCAGTTCCTGCTTAGGAATTTATCAAAAACAACTGAAAATATGTCTTTGCCTTTGTATAAACCTTTTTTGATGATCAAAGACCATCAAGTGCAGGCTTTAGAAGGGACAGTAAACATGATGGTGCAGAACAAACATACAGTAAACGGTGACAAAATTAACTATGGCAGAATACTTTGGCTGTCTTTTTTGACAAGAGAACATAGATACAATTTCCCTTATATCTGGAGTATAGCCCAGGATAAACATGGGAAAATAAGAAGTGCTTTTAAGAGCAGAAGCCTGAGCAGAAGGTAGTGCTAGCTGCAGATCTCACGGGTGGTGTGGATCACCTCTGGTGTTGTGTTTCAAATCTGTTTGAATTTCATTGATTTCATTTATTTTTACACTTCTATTGATCTAGACTTCTAATGTCTCTTACAGCTGCATACATGTAAAATAAAGCTGAGAGGTCGATCTCTTGCATGATCTCTTGGTAGCTTGAAAGTTCAGCATTTCAGCCACGTAGGTGAAAAAAACACCTTCACAGATGTCAAATGATTGTATGAGTAGGTCAATCCTACCCACAGCTCTTGTAGTGAGGGCTGCTTTGCAAGTGCATTTAAAATTATTAACTTCTTTACTTTTTCCAATATTATCAGGGTTTGCCAGGCAAAGTTCCTCCACAAAGTCTTACAGGAGGAGAGTACTTTTTCCCCATGTAGTCAGTTTTTCTTAACAGCTTGCCTTTAGGCTAAATTATACTGAAAACAAGGTTTAATCAACAACTAAGTGGCTGGCTCTCGCTTTGCTAACACTTCATTCAACCATCTTTTTGCTCATGTGACTGAGTGGAAATGAGATACCCTTTAAATTGAAAGCGTGTGCTCACCTTCTTTAATAATATTGTGCAGAACTATAAAATCAGAGAAGGAGTCTTCAGTAAGGGTCCAAGCTAATCTGCAGATAACAGCACCACACTCCTCAGCCCAATTTTAAAAAAGGAGTTGAAGCAATTTGATTTCTTTCTCGCCTTCTGCCTCTAGAATTGGATGTGGAGAATCCAATGTGCATTGTCACGCCAAGTGTGATATACCACAGGGTGCATTGTATAGTCCTTTCCACGTGAGATAAAATAGTTGGATGGAGATATGGAACTAAATGAGAGGAAAGAAAAAGCTATGTACCAGAATGGACACAGATTTAAGAGGGTTGCTATGGTTTCTTTTATAAAAATCTTCCAGCCACAGAAATGACTCTTGTGAACGATGCTCAGCGTCGGTGTAAGGAAACACGTGGCACAGGCAGCCCCGGCCCGCGTGCGCGGGGTCAAGCACACCAGCGAGCGATCAGTGCTTGGAAGGTGCTGAGCATCACCAGCTCAGCCATTCCCTCTCCTCTCCTGCAGATTAAGCTGCTGCCACTGTTATTTTCTTCTTGTAGTCTCCTCATTTTGCTCCCTCATATTTCTGAAATTCTCA
The DNA here is from genome assembly GCF_000703405.1 of Apaloderma vittatum. Lineage (NCBI taxonomy): Eukaryota > Metazoa > Chordata > Aves > Trogoniformes > Trogonidae > Apaloderma > Apaloderma vittatum. The sequence continues at coordinate 70,284 of NW_009711020.1, read as the reverse complement.
TTGTTAAAATTTTTAGAGCAGATGCGCCTTGCTGCTTCTTTTTTTTCTTTCTTTGCTTGCATATTGCCTTGAACAACAGCTCATGACCTAGTTCTGTCTTTTAATTGCTACTGCAATATGAATTTTAATTCCAGCTAAAGTCCAGATATATCGAGGATATGCAGCACATGTCAGGGCCAATGCCATTTATCTTACAGGCCAGTGTTTCCCAGCTCTTTGAATTCAGGGAGTCCTTAACCTTTTTGGAAAAAAAAAAATCTTAAACCATCATCATGTATTTCAGTGTTGTCTGGTGATGGGAAATGACGATAATAACTGCTAATCTAAATGCTAATATCTATTTTCTCTTACAGCTGAGTTTGTTTTACTGTTCTTCAAGCATCTACTGAAAATATTAATGGGGATGAATGTGAGCCTTGTGCTTGCATCCTCCAGCGCCCAAGTGAACCTGGTCATGGGTACTGACACCTTCAGGGAACTCACTTCTGCTTATAGATACTTAATTTTTTTTGCTTATTTTCATGGCCATTTTTGGTAGCTTATGAATGTTAGTGAGAGATGATTAGTGGGTTGTCAAGAGCTGTAGGTACTATGCAACTGGTGGAGGTCATACCTTGATGAGAATCAGGTATTTGATTTAGCATGCTCCAGGAAAAGTACACTTTTTGGAATAATGTAAACTTTTTCATAAAAAATATCTTTATTTACTTCTCTACACTGGCTACATTTACTGCCTTTTGAGCACCCCACAGATTTCCTCTGTCAATTCACATTTAGCTGGTTTGCTTGGAGATTTTCCTCTTTTCTCCACTGAAATGGGTAGCGAATGCAAATTATTAATATGTCTTCTACTGACTGCTCTAGAAAGGGCTTGATTTTAATTATTCTATGATTGCAGCTTGTGAAAGACACTGGAATCCTTTGGGAGGAAAAAAAAAGAAAGCGTATATAAAAGCATAAACTGGTTTAAGTTAGAGTAGATCTTGAAATGCTGGGATACACTAGTGTTCAGTCAGCACAGAAGTTTAAGTGTTCATGTTACAGAAACTGCAGAATAGAGAAAAAATAGCAGTTTCTGGTCTGCATGTAAGCACATGCTACCCAAAGCATACTTCACAAGACATGTGTGAGCAGAGTTACTTCTTTGTATTATACCAGTTGATTTAGAATGCAGAAAAAGAGAGTCAATAACAGTCTGGAGAGCCAGGGGAGGAGCAGAAGGTTGAGGCAGTGGAAAGGTGGCTGGGAGGAGAGACCCGGGGAGAACAGAACATGGGCACATTTGAGTTGAGTGCTGGTGAAAAAGTTGGTAAATCTGGAGTTAGGAGCAGCGCAGCTGCCTGGATTCTGGCTTCATAGGCTCCTCCATAGTCAAGGCTTAGCATCATCTTTGGGAAGGTATGTGGAGGAGAATACTCATCTTCATTGTTACAGCAACCTCTTTCTTGAAAACAACTTGCCAGACGCTGGTGCTTGCTGCCAAGCAAAGAATTAAAAGCACAGCTGCATCAAATCGTTATTGCACTGATATATTACAGACACGATGTATATTGCAACTTGTTCTCGCAGTACACATAATGTTACTGCCTTATATTATTACTGATATTTGATGTACAATACAGCTACATTTAATTAGCTAACTAAAATGCGTTTTCTGCCAAAGATATGGTGAGCAGGAGGGAAAATCACCTTCTTGGAGGAATGCCTCATAGCACAGTGACTGAACAAAGCAGATAGTACAGTCTGAGAAGCAGAAATTTAGTATATCAGTCCTGAAGACCCCCCAAAAATATGGAACCTTGTAGCTCAGATTTCACAAAACAAACCAGCAATTTAGCTGTAAAATAAATCTCTTTGAAAGGAAACTGTCATGATACCACCTACATTTTAGAACAGCAGATTAATCTGAAGGTTATGAGTGAGATAGCAGAAAGATTCTTCTGCATCTACTTTTATGTTTGGGAAGAAGACCTTCTGTTCCTCATCCAGGAACAGTGTGAAGGCTGGACTCTTGCCTTAAGTGAAAAATCCAGCTGTGGCCCAGGGAGTCATCTCCAATACAACCACTCTTATATCATCTTCTTGATGCCCACTGTCACAGTGGCAACATGAGATAGTTAAATAGGATTTGATCTTCTTTTTGCATCCTCCGCAAAGGCAGGAGAATGAGGATTTTGGCCAGCAACCTGCGTTGGTCTCTCAACTCATCTTCATGCAGGTGATGGCAATGTCTGTGCTGCCATGTTGCCCAAAGCCAAAACACAGAACCTTCCCCCAGCACGTGAGCTGTTAGCAATGGCTTTCATGCCCTTCTCTTCTCTGCAAAACAGGTTCCCCAGAGAAGTTGTGGAAGCACCCTCCTTGGAAGTGTTCAAGGCCACGTTGGACAGGGTTTTGAGGAACATGGTCTAGGGAAGGTGTTCCTGCCCATGGCAGGGGGCTTGGAACGAGGTGATCTTGAAGGTCCCTTCCAATCCAAACCATTCCGTGATTCTCTGTGGGCTGATTTGGTTATTGTACATGGGGTGAAGATGTGGGCAGATGAGCCCGACACCACTGTAAGTCCCTTGTCTCCTGCAAAGGGAAAGATAAAAGGGCTCATAAATGAGTCTCAGCCCTCTTCCATAAAACTAAGGAGTCTTCTCTTACTCGAGGCTCATCAGAACCTCTTGCATACCCTCAGCTTTTTTCACTCCGTGAGGCTGATATAGGATGCAAGGGCTGCTGTGGGGCAGGACCACAGCTCCTGGTTGGGGCAAGTCTGTGTCAGTACCTGCAAACCTCTCTCTGAATGAATGGGACTGCACAGGGAAGTGTCCAAGGAAAGAGGGCTGAATGTGGGGTTGATAGGCTTGTGCAGAGTTTATGAGCTGTTTTGGTGGCTTCTTCCAGGAGCTCATCCAGCTTGGGGAGAGAAAAAGTGAGAAAGAGCCAAGGAGGAGAAAACTGAGGACCAGCTTAATAAGCTCTGGGCAAATTTGTGCCGGTGTCTGCATTTCACAGGCTGGTGACTGAAATCATCTTATGCTGAGTCTCTGAGAAGCAGCAAAGGAAGGAGTGAGCAAGGGGCATTTTTTTCTTGTGCTGGGACTGCCTTTCCAACCTCCCAGCCAATGGATCATCACAGCAGGTTACTGTATGACGGCTTCGTCTTAATCGTCTCTGCTCACTTACTGCCTGGATCTTCAGTGAGTTGCTCTGCCTTTTACTCACACCCGAATTCTGCTTTATTACTTTTAATGTTGTTTCTGTTCCTCTCTGTGCTCCTCAGGTATCAACTGCATTTTAGCTTGTTTTCAGCAACCAGCAATAATATTTCCGGAGATGATTCATTTCTTTGATTTGTTGTTGTTCTGGTGTCTGACACTTCTTGCGGAGCTCTCCCTGGACTCGAGAGGCTCTCTGCAGTACGTGTATCTTGAACACAGTTTATTTCAATCAGGGTTCCCAGAATTCAGTAATACTTCAAGCCAATTTCTACAGTAAATCTGAAAGCATTCAGCAAAAACATGTGCAGCTAGTGATCAGACATAATTGCCAACAATTTTACACCCACAGAATCCTTGCTTGGCTTTAACATTCCTGGAGTCCCATCTTTCCCATCCTCCCTTCAAGCAGGAATCTCACAGTTGCTAGGGGGTGGAATTTTTTATGCACTTACATATGAAATATTTTAGCATGAAGTGGAGAATTACCTTCACAGTTTTCTGGTTAATATTTGCTGTATTAAAATGGAAGGACCAAAATGCAGTGAGAAGCAAATCTCTCGAGGTCCAGAGGCCAGGTTTGATACAGGTACTATCCAGGCATTAAAAATATTACTTGAATCCATGTCTGCTGAATTTAACCAGAGCTCTGACAATTACAGGCTGTCACAGGAGACTTCCACTTCTACTCCTGACTCAATTACCCAGTCTCATGCTTCTCATAATATTACCACTACTGTAAATAAAGCCAAGTTTATTCTCTTTCTCCTGTTTATTCTAAGAAAATAAAGGAAATGGCTGACTTCTACCACTTAGCATCAAATGGAGCCCAATCCTTAGAGGAACTCTTGGCTGAATGTGAATTAAATATTTTTTCAGCAATGTTGCGTTTATTTTTTCAGCAATGTTGTGCTGAATTTTAAAAACAAAGCCTCCCATCTTTATTGCTGAGTCCCAAAGTCTCCCTAAAAGAGCGTTTAGTACATAAAGGATAAAAGTAAGAGATATACCTAAACAGCTTTGGTCCCCTTAACATTTTACAGACAAGAATTGGTAGTAAGCACAGTACTTTAACACACCACTAGATTATGTTTAGTGCTACTGTATTTTCCATTATGCATTCTGTTCCTTGTGCAGCCTAATGCTTGTTTTCCTTTTTGCCTATTGCACTCTGAAAATACGTTTACATTAAGCCATTCGCGACTCTTGGTCTTTTTCCGAAGTGATTAGTTGATTGCAGCTCCATAACATTTGAGTAGTTCAAATTATTTCTTGCACTTCATATTTGTAGCTGAGTCTGTCTATATACAACTTCTGAATTGTGTCCAATTCTGGGATTCATTACGCGTGCGTGTGTCAGGCAGGCTCCACTTGCCATTACAAGAGCTTTCCTTCTCTTGCTTCTTTTCCAAATGGAGTTGCACAGGCTGTTGCAAGAAAGGGTATCAGCAGAGGATCCTCCCTGCAAGTGCTCTTATGAAATGAAATTCCTCTAAACCTGGGATTCCCAACACCATAGTGCTACTAGAATATTGGATAAGTTGCTCCTAAATGCCTTCCTAGATGGACTTAACTGAGCTGCGTGAGATAAATGACTCCATACCTCAAAAAAATGTCCATATCTTGTAGAGGTCCTTGCTGTACCCCTATGACTCTGTCACCTTCCAGGTCAGGGGAGCTCTCCTTCCAAGACACCCCAATTAGCTGCGAGGCATTCAGGCTGGTGCATGGAGAGACGAGATGAGATTTGACTTCATGTCAAGGGTGATATTGAGGGTTAAGGTCTGTGAGAAAGGGTAGGAAGTTTGGGAGATGGGAAATATTTTGAGGTCCTGGGTAGGTAGGTACAGATCTGATATGGTTTAACAGAAGATGAAGCAATTGATGCATGTCTTGTGCTTGTACGCACATGGCTCTCTGGTATAGAACATGTATCTTTAGTTAGTTCAGCCACGGGTGATAACACAATGTAAAGAAAAAACTGGTAGTAGGATGGAAACCCCATGCAAGAAACGTGGCTTAGCAAACAAGGGTATATTCTGTGTCACCTCTGTTGGTTTTACAGCAGCAGAAGGAATGTCAGGGCTGCAGACATTGGTTCTTATTTTTTAATTTACTTCATTAAAGTACTTTTTTTAGTGCAAAATTCATGAGCAGTCCCTAGAGGAAAGAATTTCTTTCAGCAGAAGACTGCCTCCCCTGTTCCTGTTGTTAAACTGGCCCACCCTCCAGCCTGGCTCGTGGGTTTGTTCTGGGAACTGGGAAAATACGCTTCTGAATCTCAGGGCCAGGGTCCATCTCCTGTCTCTATAGCGCTTTAATGAGCTGTTTACTTATAAGCAGAGAAACTAGCTGAGACACCTGACATGAAGGAGTGGATTTGAGCAATGGATTCCAGCATCTCGGATAGTGGTAAGAGGTGAATTGTACGTGTGAGAGGTCAACTATTGCATGGAAATGATGCTTCTCCAAACCCCAGAGCTTGGCACAGACATCCAACCTTCACCGTGCATGGATTGCACGTCCATGTGCCCAAATCTACCATGGAGCACGTGTCCATGTGCCAAAATCCACCAGGATCCACAAAATGCCAACAGAAAGAAAATGTGGTATTTGCGTAGAGGTTTTACCCAGATTCTGCTGTTCCCTGACTGGGGAGAGGTGAAGTCTCTGGTTTTGGGCAAACGGTTCCATCAGAGATGCTTTGCATTAAGAAGACTCATTAATGCCACGGGGCTGTTTCTGAAGATGAAGAGTCGTTCTTTCACAGTGCAGGAGTTTTAACTGTGCCCTGGCTAAAGATTACCTCAACCTGCTATAAATTGAGATGTTTCACTAATTGGTTTCTTGGTTCATTAGCCAAATTGTGTGGATGAGGGAAATGGAAAAAGCTCAGAATGAATTTCCCTTGCAATCCTTAATGTAAATGGTGAATAATAATTTTACGTTGAACAAAATATGTTATGTGATTTGCGGTGATGGTGTTAATTTTCTACTCCGGGATCATTTGCCAACTTTAAAAGAAAATGATCCTCAGCTCTAACTGGTATCACACCTCTGGCATGGTGTGACACTAGGTAGGAAAGTATAACCACTTTAGTACAGTGTAATAATCTCAAATTTTTATACAGAAACACTTTGTCATAGGAAGTTCCTCCTCATATATTGCTGTAAGGAGTGAGACAGCAGCGGTAAACAGCAAAAATATTTAAAAGTCAGCTTTAGTGCAGTGGATGCCGTGGCTCTATTTCCATTACAGCCATCTAAGTAACAAAAATACAAAGTGTCCCTATTTTGCTCTTTCCAGTGCAGTGCACTCAGCTAGAAATCAAAGATTAACTCTGAGAAGCTGAAGGGAACAAATTCCTCAAATTCATCAAAGTGAACGCTGTAGAATTTAATCTGTTTTATGAATTTTCTACCATTGATTGTTGTGGCATGATTGGGGCACAGCAGGTCATTTGTGAGCACTGAATTGCTGGTTGCGTGACAGGAAAAAAAGAAGGCTAAAAGAAAGGTTAAATTAAAGAAGCTGCTAGAAGCTATTTTTGTAAGATGAATGTATATTATCTAAATTAATGACAGTAAACCTCCAATTAGCTGGATGCCGATGCAGAATTACAGCTTTATAAGGTAAATGCATATTTTCTCGAGCCAAAGGGTTGGGTAAGGGAATGCTTAGCCTGCATCTGTGATGGGGTTACAGGTAGGTGAATGTTTTCTGCACGTTGGGACATGGTGACCTCAGTGCTGTGGCTGGCAAATCTTTACAATAAATCTGTCATTGTTTCCTAACAGCAATACAGGCTATGAAACTTATGACCTTGTTCTCCAGAGTATCCTGTAATATGGGATGGACAAAAGCTTTGAATGTGCTGCTTTGTTTTTCACCAAACAGCTTAGCTTTTATTTTAGATCAGAAACTTCTTCTTCAGCCCCTGTGTGTGGTTTTGGCACAAATAATTTTGAAGTAGGGCCTCTAAACTTGTTTCTGTTTTGTTAATTTATTGAATTCCTCTGTAAATACACATCAACAACAGCAGTTATGAACTCCCTTTGCCGTGGTTTTTGCAATTTTTACATACTAAAATAATTGTGTAATGGAGTTACTTGAACAATTTGCTCTTTAGAAAGGGTAGAATTGTCTTGCAGGTTATCTTTATGTGAAAGGTGAGTTAATCTCTTGGATGTGTCATCTCACAGTTAAACACTGCGGATGTTCACACGCACAAATACTTGCAGTACCCACTTAGCTGTGTGGAAGAATTTACCATCATTATGGCTTTCAATATCAGCCAAAAAACATCTGGTCTGTAAAATAAATAAATAAATGCCCTAACAAACAAAATCCCACCCCAACGGCCCAAAACCAACCAAACAAGCCCTCAACCTTCGCATTATTTCTTAAGGTCTGGTTTTCTTAAACATTTCTAAAGGACGCCCACAACGTCTTTTCTAGAGGCCCTGAGCTGGGAACACAATAGCAAAACTGGGTGAGAGCAAGGATCCAGTTACATTGTTATGTTGACTCTGGTCATTTCAGCTCACAATTTAATTATGCATTGTGCAGAAAAAAACATCTTTTAATGTGCATGTATCTACCCAGTAGTTTCACATTCTCCTTTACTTCTATGCATCTAACGAAAGCTCTCCGTGATTTTTTTTTGTAGATCTCTACCCTATTGCTTTTATTTGACTTTTGCTGACAAGCCTCGACTTAGTTAGTGTCAGTATTTTGCAGTAATGGTCTCCTTTCTGGGCCATTCTGGGAAAATATTGGTTCTTTGTATACTTCTGCTGTTTTAGGATGGAAATTGAGCTTAAGGAGATTTTGAGGTATTGCTCTGTGTGGTTTGTTTATTTGCCTAGTTTACTGTGTATTTTCCTTGGTTCTTGGCTCTGCTCCTTTGTCAGCCTGGTTTTCTGTTGTTTCTATATAATTTATACTGGAGTTTCTTTCAGTGTCCACTGATTTGCCTTAATCCCATCATATTTCTGAGGTGCCTGTAATATCAATATCTCCCTTTTAAAAACTAGTAGACATTCTGGATTACTCAGCATTTCTGTGCTATGTATTCTTATTTGAACTCACACAGTATTGCTTTGGCTGCTATTTTTATGCTCCATTTGTAAGCGCAGTATTCCTTGTCTTAACCGTTCTATGCAATTATTTTTTTTTAACCTGAGACTACTCACTCTGTCCAAAGATATAGAGGCTTTTATAACCAAGTTTTCTTCAGCTTTTAGTTGGAAAAAAACCCTACCAAAACCCAAGAAAAAAACCTAACCAAGAAAACTCTCATTTTTAAAAGCATTAACTGTGCTGTTCTATTCTGGTGTGGATGGAGCCAGGCTTTCTTTGCAGATCTCCTCCATGGTCCTCAGGGTTTTCCTAGTAAGACTCTCTTCTTCCCTTCTCTCTGTGGCATTTTCCTGCACAGGGTCTGCTTTGTTAGGGTGGGACTGTTTTATCTGTAAAGATTTGGAGTTTCTTCCCTATGTTCTCTTCTGTCTTTCCCAGTTTGTCTAAGTGACTATCCTGGGAGAGACTGCTCTCCTTCTGAAAGCTGAGTGGTATTTTCCACAGATGTAATCAAAGACAAATAGTTATATATGTTTCTTGACCCATTTCATCAGCTGGATACTGGCCTACCTTTTCCTTAATTCATTTTTTCCTAGCTTTGATCCTCATTGCTGTTTATTTTGCATTTCTAGCAATCTCCAAGAGACATTTAGCAAAGGCTTTGGATATAAGATGAATTCCAAGATCCATTCTCCTCATATTGTATTTTCAAACTGAAAACCTCTTGAAAGGTCACTTAAGGTCTTGAAATACTTGAGCGTGTAGATTGTTGTTGATTTTACTCGTGGTGATTGACTGGCCACCAAGCTCATCATGCTCTTCTGAAGACAGAGCAAGTGGATCAGGCCAAATGGTGTAGACCTCGTGGTGCAGAAGAGAAACCATTCCAGATGTGTGCGCCGTAGTTGAAAGAAAACACTGATCTATTTTGAAATGCCTCCAATGTTTCGTTCTTTTTCATAGCCCAGCAAGACAGCGTTTGAGTTTCCATAGCTCTGTACATCCCCGCTGAGATGCTGTGGTGACTTCTTAGAACATAGGAAGTTCCACCTCACCATGAGGAGAAACTTCTTCGAGGCACAGGCTGCCCAGAGAGGGTGTAGAGTCTCCTTCTCTGGAGACTTTCAAACCCACCTGGATGTGTTCCTGTGTGACCTACTGTAGGTGACCGTGCTTTGGCAAGGGGGTTGGACTAGTTGATCTCTAGAGGTCCCTTCCAACCCCCAACATTCTGTGATTCTATAATTCGCTGTCAGTGGCTTAACTGAGTGGTCTCAGTCATGGTGTTAATACCGTGGTTTTAGTTGTACAGTTGACTGTGGATGTGTGGTATGAGATAATGTGTTTATAGCTGGAAGCCTGGTTTGATGTCTTTCCACCAAGTCTGGCTGAAAGAAGGATTATTGAGTTCACAGTTGTACAGGCAATCGAAAGTAGCGTATAATTTCACGGGCATTTTATGGTAGGTTAAAACTCTGAATTGACTTGGGAATGACTGAAGATGGTTCTTTTATAAAGTAAATAAATAAGTAAATTAAAAATATAGCCACCACCATTGTATGTGCAAGGATCAAATTGCTTCTAAAACAAATGTATTAAAAAAAAAGTACTGAGGTTTTTGGTCAGATGATAACTTATTTCAGCATTGTCCTGTCTACCTATGGTTTTAAGCCACTTTAATTAGTCTTTTTTCAAAGCAGCATGATGAAGTGTGTAAACTTACATGTGTCATCTTAGTATGCTTTTCTCTTTGAGATCAGTATATTTCTGCTGCTCCACTCTGAGTTCATGGCCCTAAAATACTTTTCCATTTAGCTTCCATGCTTTAATGGTCCAGCTCTGCATTGACAAAATGCAGAATACTGAGTTATGGTAGAAAAATGTTAATATCACACAGTGAGTTTTTTTTTTCTTGGGAGAAGATAGATCATGTAAATGAAGCAGTCATTGCTAAGAAGCTAACAAAATTTTTTGTTTCTCCAGTACAAGGTGCCAAGCCTTTATAAGAAAATGGAAGATGGTAAGCACTTTATGCAACTCAGTATCAAAAATAAAATAGCTCTGTGTATGCCTCTTTGAAAAGCTGCAAGTCAATTTTTTTTGCAGTCAGAGAAAAAGTAAATTTTATATTATTTCTACAAGAGAATTAGCTTTTATTTATTTAAGGCAAACAGCGTTTATTATAAATTAGGCATTTGGAGAAACAGATTTTATAAAGACAGTCTCTTGGATTTACGATAAGGGTTGTGTGTTTGGTTTTCACCCCAATTAAATAAAACATTATCCTTAAAAAGCCCTATTAAATATTCTTCAGTTCTTATTAACTTTTCTTCAGTCCTGTGTAATCCTGTATCATCTAATAATTGGCAGCTGCACAGCAGCTGTTTTCTCAGTGCCTTTTGATTAATTCTCTTGCTGTTGCAGAGTGTAATATACCTGGTTTGTTTAGAGGAAGGGAATATGTTTCATATTTTTAAATCCCTTTTACTGCAGTTACTGCATCTTTGCAGATTTAATTAGGTCTCGGTCCCTTCCAAATCATGTAAGTCAAAGGTCCCATCTTACCTGTCCCTGAGGCATCATTACAAAGAGTCCCCAGATGGAGTCGAGTTTCTAACTGATGACTTTACCATATAGGGGCTAATTACTTCTAATCTTACACATTGATGAGACTGTATTTTATGTCTCTGAGCCACTGAAGCTAACTGCCAAATTATTCTCTACTGTAATATGTGGGTTATTTCTCCATTAAATGGACTGGCTTCACAAATGACAATCCCTTTCCCACCAGGCTCTTGCATTTTTAGCCATAATTATTTCTGGCACCCGGTTCCATCCGATGAGCCTTCGTTAATCTGCGTTATGATCTTGGATAAGCTGCTCGTGCCTGTTTGAATCCAGGAAAGGGTGAGCAGAGGGAAGCAGGGGAGCTGGGAGCCCCAGTCCTGGGGTGGCAGCATCTGGCTTCTTTGTTTAGCCCTGCCTTGAACCACTGACTTTTTTTTTTTATGAGCAATAACGTCCATCAGCTCTTTAAAAGAAAAGACTCAATGCTTTCACCTTCTGAGAGGAGGGAAAAAAATGTACTTGGAAGTCTATAATGCATGAAGGTGTTGGAAGCCTAATCTAGTATAAACTGCCTTCAGTCAGCCCTCTGAAGCACCAGGGAAGAGAAGTGAATATCTAAACAGCAGTAAATAACTACAATTGTACTCTGATTTCATGGCTATGTGTGATAGAGGTCAGTAACATAAAGCTGTTTATTTCTTCATACAAAGCAGTGGCTGTTATCATAACTTGCTGTAGGCAAAGGCATTGGACGTTCCTCATTCAAGAGAATATTATGTTTTATTACAGCATTACTTCATACCATATCAGCTTTTTTCCTTACTTCTTTCTGTATTAGTTTTGACCCAGCCTGATGGAGCTAACCTTGGGGTTGGCTCGCCAAAGGAGGACTTTCTTCCAGAAATCTGAGCATGAAGTTATAATAATTCGGGTTTAGTATATTCCAGATCTCAGTCCACCTCTGCCAATAAGTAACCGCTACCTGGAAGCTTCGGTAGAAAAGCAGGGAGTTTGGAAGAATATGTTTTTCAGATGGTGGAACTTTCCCTTGGTTAGTCTCAGGGAAATCAATAGTATCTTATTGATTCAGCTATTACTTTTTGAGAGCAACAGGGAACTAAGTTGGCAGTGCTGTTGTGGGACGGAGGGTGGAAACCACCAAAATAACCCAAACAACAACAAAAAAAAGCCAAATAAGGACTCCCCAAAATCTCCAACCTCGAAAATCCTGGGCAAATCCTAGTGTTATCACTATGGCTACCTCAGCCAGAAACACTAACTCATACCCAAGGTACAGGAACATTTTGTGCTGGGTTTCAGTATTCTATTTAAGTTTAAATAAAAAGGCAACAACCCATCACCTAACTGCGGATTAATAAACTCTCCTTAAAGGTTGAACAAAGTATATAAATCTGCATTTATATACCTATTAGCATTAACATTCTGGCCAAGGTCTTAATCCAAATATTACTCTAATTAATGCTGTCATACATGTAGTATAATACGATGGTCCTAAATCAATATGACATAGACTAGACTGATCTTCCAAAATAGTGCTCTCCATTTAGGATACGAGAAACGTTTTTGCCTTTTTTTAAAATAAATAACATGAATGACTTCCTGAAATTTTTTATTTTAATTTTTTTGTACCTTATAGTTGACTTTTATCCCAAATATCCCAAATAGTATACTTACTTATGAGTGTATTTTTAATTTTCTTCTTTTTAAAAAGCCTTTTTTTTTTTCATCTTTAACACAAAGCTGAAATGAAGCATGCTGTTGTCCCTACCGTAGAGGGTATCCCTGTAGTGTGTGCCTGGGTGTAACATCAATATGTGCTATAGGATTTTGATTACAAGAATATATTAAGCAGTGTAGGAAAGAGTAACCCTGAATTTGCTTTTTCTTTTCGTTATTCGAGCTTAGTCTTTTGAGTGATTAAAACAGCACGTGAATCTTGTGCTAATCCTCTGAAGTTGGCGTCGGTAGGATTTTAATTTGCAGTAAATACTTCTGTTGTAAAAATTGGCTTTTTAGTCTCAAGTCTCTTGAATAATGCAGTACTCTATCGATCCAATACCTGTGTATACACGTTTGTTTATCATTCACACTAACAAAATTGCATATATGTATCCTGGGACACAAAATCCAGGATGTCTAAGCTTCAGATAATCCAGTATGGACATCTACCTGACCCTATCAGTCCAAGAAAATCAGGGTAAAAAGAAGATGATGTTGTGCTGTGAGAAAGGGGAAGAGAGGGTACATGCAACTCAGAGGAGAAGTGAAATTATTATTTCTGGAAGGGAGAATGGCGTAGTTAGTGGGAATGAAGTACTTCTCTGGCCTCTCACAGCTACCTGCAGTGGTTTTGTAGCTGGGAATTTAGCCAGGACACGATCTTCAAATAAAAAGTTTGCAGGACGAGCAGTAGCGTACCCACAATAACGCATCAGTTATCTGAGCCTACCCTGGGAGTATGGATGTGGAGCAAAAAAGAGCAGGAGCTGCATTTTCGCAAGGATTCAGAAGAAGCCAGGTAGAAATAGTTATTGTGTCTTGCCAATACACTTAGTAACGTGGTTGGTTAATGAGACTGGCAGTAGATAATCCACTGGCACGGTGCAAATCCTTGCAAGGAGGTTGGGTTAATAATTACAACCTATTCCATAAAATGCCGACCATTTCCAAGGGATTATTCTTTGGTGCTTTTGCTCGGGTTAGAGAGGGTGAGGGTAGAGAGTTGTGTTGCATCGTGGGAGATTTCAGCTGGGAACCAGCCCAAAATGGAGAGTGGAGATCTCAAAACACAACTTGCACAAGGGCCATAGCGATGTAGATAGGCTGTAGAGTTCTATGTCTAAACTAAATTTCCAGCTGAAACTTCCCTAAAAGAAAATTCCACCTGAACTTTACCAAAAGGTCCAGGCTCGCACTACATCTCTGCACAAGGACAAATGCCCCTCACACCCAAGCAAAGTTCCTTGCTCTTGGCTTCAGACAGTTCCTCAACTGGTCATGTCCCACTGGAACATCGGTGTCACCAGTGCAGGGTTGTGAGCTCTTAGCATAGTCCTTGTTAAGCTTGAAAATGCTCAGTAATGTCCTATAGGTCATTCTGCAGTTTCTAGGTGGAGAAGTTAATGGCAGTTAATGTCAGAGAGAATATCGATAATGACCGAAGGGGTTTTTGAAAGTGCATTCAGCAAAGTCTGTCTCCTGAAACTGGAGGACCTGAAGAGACCTTTGGGATCAATTCTCATCCCGAAGCACCCAGGGGAAAGACTGAAATTGAGAGGGGACAGACTTTGGCTGGGGGAATCTGCTGGATGAAGAGTGCAGCTAAATTATTTAATGACTTCTGCATTGACTCGGGATCAGAGATTGCTGTTGAACAGAACAACTGTAGGACAAACAAAGTGGCAGTGGTAATCAGCCATAACAACTTAATTTTGCCTTTGATAGACAATTACTTCAGCATTTTGTTATACTAAGCTCTTCATCTGTTACTTCACATTGCGTTTTTCCAGGTATTCGCTGTAGTAAAACCTGGTATCCAATGCTATGTCTATCAAAATAGACACATTCAGGAAGGTGGCAGCTCTGGTAATAATTTGCTACATGGCTTTAAACAGGACAGATGTTGTACATGATTATGTCTAGGGTACAGCAATACTGGGTTCAAGAAGTTGCAGCATCATTAGATTGGCCTCCAGCACTTAACTTTACTTTAAGCCTCTCAATTTCCATAATCTTAGCATGGCATTTCTTTTCTTTTTTTTTTTCTTGAGAGAACAAAACAAGATGAAATTCAAAATACAGATTAACAGCAAAGACATCATTTAATGAGCAGCAGAGCTGACGAAGCCTGTGAGTCCATACCCTGAGCCCCAAGAGTCGTTCTCGTGCTCTTCTCTCCTCCTTGCATGTCCTTGCTTGTCCCATCTTCCATCTGCTTCCCATGTCTCCTTGCTGATCCCAGGACAAGGAGCAGCACCCACCACTGTGGGTGTCCTGCCCAGCTGGTAAACTTGTCCTTAGAGCTAAGAGGAGAGACCTGGTGACCTTCTCTCTGTGGCAACCTCTCATTTTTTTCCAAGCCATTGACTTTTATGGTCAGCTTGTTGGAGATAAGTGTCACGTTGCTTAAAACAGCCCGCAAGCTCAAAAGCCCCAGGTTGGATAGACAGAAGGAGAGGGCATAAATCAAATTCCTTGTGGAAATTGGGCTAAAAATTTGATCCGAGTAGAGAGCACAGTGCAAAACTGTTGTGGGATTTTTTTTTGTTCTTTTTCCTTTAATTGATTCACACACAGGAAACAATAGTTAGGAAAAAAAATCAAGACTTCCAAAGCACAGGAATGACTTTCCTGCAAGCATAGTTGCGACCATGCTACCCAGCATACTCATGTCCAGGAGAATGTGACCCTTTGTGTTTGGCCCTAAACCAGCCTTAGTGACTTCGTCATTAAAAGCAGCTCCTATGGGACAACTATTGTGAAAATAACTATTCACATATTGAAGTATTTTTCAGATTGGTCTCACATCACAATATGTGGGGAGGCGTGTGTCCGTTTTATGAATGCAACACCATAGAGCGAGCACGTCTTGCAGCAAGTAAAGGAAAATGCCTTTTCTTATCCATCTGTTGCAGCTCTGATGTTGCTGAATGCAATGATGTGGGATCGGAGCTTTTAGTTTTGCACAAGAAATGGAGTAGACAAACAGTGATGAGGTTTGGGTGGTTGCTAGGCAGCAGGTTATTGCATTTTGGAAAACCGGCCACGGTGCCTGGTCTGGCTGGGCAGCTCGGCTAGGGGGGTTGGGTAGGTGCTGATGGCTCTCAGCTCCCCTCCTTCACAATGGGGTGACCTATGCAGCCAAAAGAGAGCTTGAGACTCCATATTTCATTCCTTGCCAACCAATATTTAAAACACACCAGAAGTGAAGGTTTCGAGGGCTTTAACATTTAATCATCAAATCCAAGCCTTCCTGCACCTTTCATTTCTGAACTGAAGGTCTGAGGGATTTTGAAATCATAATAAAAAAAAAAGGCAATTACCAATTATCTTTTGTTGAATCTGGTAATAAAACTACATTTTTCTTTTAATCTCTGACATGATCTGTGTTTCTAAACCTGCTGAAATGGAATTCAAAAGGGCTAATTCCAAGATCAAACAAATCACAGCCGCACAGTAAAAGCATACTATGAATAGAGATTTTTTTTTTCACTTGCCTTTCAGAAGGTAATATTTCACCAACCAAAAAGTTTTATGTGGTAGAATAATTACTAAATTCGGCTGCATGAAGAGTTATTACATTTAGAGTCAGAGCAAATCAGTGAAATTAGCAGGAGTTGCACAGTATTCTTAAATTATGCAAAATAAAACTACTTACTTTGCGGTCAAACTCATGACTTGGCAACTTAGCTTTTTAGGCTTCCTATGTAACGTATAGATGTCGAGCTTTTATCCTATGAATTAATTTTTTTTCTCTTGATTTTAGCCTACTGCATCCCCGTTTATCAAGCAGTTTCTGATATCTGTAATCACAGTAGTTAATGTGAAAAACTTCCCGGAAAGAAATAACATCCCAAATATTACACAAAACTGAACATTTCTATTATGCAAAAGTAATATGAGAAGTCTATATTTAATCTGGCATGACTGGTGCTCCACGGAGTTTAGTTCTGTTGCAGGAATTGTTCAGTGACAAGTTTGGGTCCCGTGAACATCCCGTTTCTTTGTTTTGGAAACAGAATTGGACTAATGTAGATGTGTGTCGGAATCACTACTTTGATGTCTTGACAAAAGCATCTGTATCCGCAGCACATATCATTTTCTGCAGACACCACTGTATTAAGAGTATTAAAAGAGGGAGGGGGGAAAAATCAATAAAGCAAATACCATTGTTAAGCAAAAGCCTGGTGAGAAATCCCTGCAGCTGAGTATCTACTGAGTCATGAAACGCATTCCTCACAGGCAGTGCACAGGTCTTCTCTTGTCCTCTCTACAATTTCTTTCTTAAAGTTATGCTCTTACAAAAGCAGATAAATGCAAGAAATATTGAATTGCTGAGGCCAAACAATTACCTCTATCTCTTATTATGCACAAGCAGCTTGAGGCAAATGTGCACGTTTTGTAATTGCTACCAGTTCTGAGTAACGCGGGTGGAATTTTTATTTACAAAACCCATTTGTGCCATCAAATTCTGTGCATGTTATGACCTTTGCATGATTACATGTAATAGCACTAAAATAACTCTTCATAAATATACTTTTTGACTGCAGAACTGCTTTTGCTTTGTTTGCTTATGCATAGTATTTGTCACGTTTGCAGTCGCTTCAGAAATTTCTGGCTATCTCGAACATTCTTGGGTTATTTTCAGGAAGAGAGATGGTCACTAAAATGCAGATATCTTAATAATGTGCCGTGAAGAGAACTCAGAGAGTGGTGAAAGATCCCTTCCGATAGCTCTCTCTGTATGAAATGTTTCTGTTAGTTCCATCTTTATTTTGAGAATGCATTAGGTGCTTGGTGGTCAATAAGGAAAATAATGTTACAATAGGTACTAATAAATCTTAGCACAAGGATTTGAACCAGGTATAGTATTCAGAACGCCTTAAGTTTAGAGACAAGTGGAACCTGAAAAAATTGGATATTGATGTTGCTTGGACTTGCCTCGTTTCTTTGTTTTTCCATCTGCCTTCTTTTCTGTACAAGCTTCTGGCACATCTAGTGTTCATATTTAAATGTTTTATTCAGGTTTGTCTAACCCCAAACTCAGTGCTACATGTTTGTTATACAAAACAGCCCCCAGCTCCTGTTTTTTCTCCTCTCTTGCCTCTGCTATGCCAGTGTCAGACTTTCAGAGCCTGCCAGACCTTCATTTCCATCTTTGGTTGCCATCAACCTGCCTTGTCCAACACAGTCCTAAACGTCAACTCCAGGATAAACCCCTCCTGATGATTTCTCTGCAGATTCTGTTTCCAGAGCTGCTGCAACTCCACAGAAGGACTTGTTTAAAAAATAATCCCAAATAACTTTCTAGTAACAGTTTTTAAAAAAAAAAAAAAAAAAAAAAAAAAAAAAGGAAGGCCACCAAACAGGAGCTTTAACATGAACCAAAGGTGTGATCTCCTTTGTGCTGCCCCTAACCTTGGGGTGAAGGTAGAGCACCTCATACAGGAGTCAGAATTTGCTGGGATTACCTCCTCTTCAGGGAGAGTTTGGTTAGGTTTTTTTTGCTACTTGTGCACAATCTCCCCCAGCTTTGCAAAATCCTCTTAGGAAAATATGTCCAAATTATTCAGAAGTATCTATCTCCTAGAATCATGGTGAGATATATGGACAACTTTGCCTTACTTTTAGCATGCAAACAGATGGATGGAAACCAGTCTCGCCAAAGTAGGATGGAAACCATGGAGCTTCAGGACCTCTGTTGCTTGGTTCATCGATGTTGGGGAGCTTGATGGCTTGCTCCTTGTCTCCAGTTCTTCTCTCTGCCACAGGAATATGAACCTGTGGTATTTATGGCATCTCTTCAATTTCTGGAATGAAACTACTGAAGAAAAATTATGAGAGAACGATTTGGCTGTCCAACACTATTATCCCTTGTGATCCACCTCAATTCTCTATGCCTTTACAGATGTCCTCCCCCTAATACCCTGGTTTTGAGCTTCCCATCCCCTCCTACTGCATCTTACAAAGATCTCAGAAGAGCTGCGTCAGGGAGCTCCAGTGACAGACCATGTGTTTTAGACTGAAGAAATCAAGCCCACGTCAGTTAAATCTTCCTGTGTACTCCCTTTTGAGTCCTTGGTCTGACTTATATCCACTCAGCCGGGCTTTGGCAGGTTTGGCGAGTTAGTCACTGCTCCTAGGGACTGAGATTTGTTAGCTTGTGCTACATAGAGACACGTAGGAATGTGTTCCTCCCCACACTACTGAAAATTTGGACAAAAAAAAAAAAAAGAGAGAGAGAAGAAATAAAACCTGGAGGAGGAAGAGAAAGGGAAAAAGGAGAAAGTGAAGAATCTACTTAATTTTCCCTCTGTGTGTGTAATGGATATGCTGAAGGTAAGACCCCACTTCATTTTATTAAGTGAAGATAAAGAATAATAGCAATGCATAATGAAAACACAGTATTTTTTCTCTTATGCATGGGTTTCAAGATATAATTCCTGTGCTCTTTCTAGCCCCCTGATGAGCACCTTCCTTCTAATGGCACGGATAATGAGAGATTTATGACTTCTGGCTTTTTGATAGCAGACCAGAACTCATTTGTCCATTCCACGGCAGATCCTGTAATCATCTCTGCAGGCAGCCAGCTACAGCTTCAAGGTGTGCAAGCAGGGAAAGATAATTCATTTAACAAATCTCATGATGCTACTTGTAATAGAAGAAAATCCATCCTGTCATCTTAAAAAAATATTTTTCTATTTTGTTTACATAATGAATCCTGTTCAGATTGAAATGATTACAAGCTGTTTTGCTTACTCTGGTTTGAAAATATTCCCAACAAAGCCGCCTTAAAATACTGTTATCTTTCTGCAACTGTGCTCAAGTGCTTTCTTTTGCGGCAAAGTGCTTGTTTATATTGGTTTGGCTTTTTTTCATGACGAGAAAGATCTCAAGTAATGAATTGGCAGCTGCTTTCTCCTCTTTTAAATCCCTATTGCTGTTTGACCCCCATTGTAAGGAGGGGCGTGCTGCTTCTTATAAGGAGTTCAACAAAGATGCTTTAAGAGGACTGATGTGCTGTCCCTCTGTCATCCTTTCTTGACAGGTAAGTATAGTGTGGTTTCTAGCTGTGATTGAGCTATCAGGACGACATCACGTGCTCCTTAAGTATCTTTGTGAAGACTGCTGTCTAGTCTTACGTGAAGGTTGCTGAATGTCAAATCCTGCAGAGATGAAAATCAGATGTATTTTTAGGAGGCTGCAAGAGAGAAAAATCCATGTGTGGCTACAAGGCTGCCTTCCTGCCCTGCCTGTGCCCCATCTTCACTGGGATGCTGCCTTCGTCTCAACACATCACCTCATCCTTGGACTTGGCATCACTTCTGGTGGCTCAGGGTAACACCCTTGAAGGATGGCAAGACTGTGCCTGTGCCAAGGCTTTCTGGAGATGCATCTCTCTCTCCACTAACAAATAAACACAATATTCACCAGTAGTTTCCCTATAATCAATCTTTTTTTTTGAACTCTGGTAAAAGATGGAATTTTCAGCATTCCTCTATCTCTGTTTTTAAGGCCGGGCGTGTGAACTTCGGCTTCATTGTTTAGTTTTATTTTAGTTGACAATAGTTTCTGCAACTTTATGATATTCTTTCTTTATGACACATGAAGAAGACTGGAAGACGTGGATTTAGTTCTAGTGTTCATTCTGTCTTGGCTTTCATCTCAGCTATATCTGTAATGTCCGGATGGTTTTTCTGGATGACTCACTTCAGATCTGAAGAAGTGAATTATGATCTTTCTCTCAGCCCTTACTGAGAGGGAGCCTGGTGAATCTTTAATGATGACACTCTTTTCCTCAAGGCTTCCTTAGGTATTTGAATTTAAAAAGTCACAAGAATACTTAAACAAATCTAATGTTTTAAACAGAATAAAGTACAAATGAATTCCTCTAAGTTGTTTTTAATGATATGGTTTAACTGTTGATAACTTACAGCATAAATAAGACATAGAAGGAGAAGCAAGCTTAAAAAAAAGTTTTCGGTGATGCCAAAGACATTATATTAGCTGAGTGATTGCTCTGATCCCTGACCTTGCAGCCAAGCCATCAATGTCCATCAACTCCCAGGTCACAAGTGGAGAATTTGAGCATTTTTGGTTAATCTGGAGTGCTAATGCGTGGCCTGTGGGGACTTTGGCTGCTGTGGACCTGGGAGGGAGCCCGACTCCCCTAAAGGCCTCTTAGATGGTGAGCTAAGGACCAACAAAAAATAATATTTTTTGGTATATTGGAGAAGTTTTCCCCTTTTCCTACCGGTGTATTTGTTCTGTGATGCTGTTTTATGGTGTTTGGAGGGAAGCTCTGGGAGGTTCCTGGAGCCTGAGGTGATGCTAGTGGCTCAGAGGAGATGGCAGACCTGGTGAGTGTGGAGTAAGCAGGACGTGGAGCAGATGTGCATTTGGAATTTGTCAGCGTACGCATGGTAAATCAAAGAAATATGCAACTTTCATGACCAAATCCAGAGATGAGGCCAGGGCTGGTGGGCTAAAGTCGTTCCTGCTCTGGATGTCACCAAGTAAACCCCCCAGCACGTCTGTCTGTGTGTGTTTGGCAAAGACCTGAAACACCAGCAAAATAACAATACCCGTGCACTGTTTTCACGCGTACCTCGAGTTTTGTACAAACCCCCAGCTGGCTACAAACTGGGCTACCTTGTGCATGCCAAATATTCGCGGTACCCTCACCTTTGCAATCTATCTGTGTTTTAGCAAGCTGATTTACAAGTACATCTTTTCTGAATCATTATCTGAGCCGGCTGCCAATTGGCCCAAGGCAGACATCCAGGCACTCGAGACTGGGAGAATCGGTTCCAGCTGCACTCCGTAATTAGGAAAACCCTGGTCTGTAGCCGGATGTCCAGATGCTTTGCCAAGGAGCGTATCGTTTGGTTCAACAAACAGTGCTTGTGAGAGGAGAAAAAAAATAAAATAGAAAAAAAGTGAAGTATAATAGGACAAAGTTCATATGTCAGGAGTTGCTCCTCTTATTCCTCATCGCATCTCCTGCTTGTGAGCTGGAGAAGTGGGTCTCGGTGGGAAAGGAAGGTCTGGAGAGGTTAAACAAATCCTTGGGATTTCAGCTTGGTTAGAAATAAGTTTCTCATACTCCCCACAGAGACGGAAAGTATTTGAAATGCCATTTCTTTCATGCCTTCGCACCAGGGAAAAACTGAACTTTGCATTTCGTTGTGTAACAAGAGTTACAGAGCAATCTGTTTTGTCAGCAATGAGAATTTGTCTGAAAACTCTGTATGTGACACATCTCGGCTATACCTTTGTGCTCCTTGAAGTGTCTTCATTTCAAACAAAGACTCAAGCTCTTTTGCAAGGTTTGAGGTTTTGGTTTTTTTTTTGTCTTGTTCTGTTGACATGAATTAACAAATGTGAATCTTCTGAGAATAGATTTAATAATATCATGAAAAATACCAGAGCTTTTGCCACCAATGCCATTTAATCTTTCTCAGCAACTAGATTAAATGACTTGCCAAAAGTTTGTTTTCCAGCAATAGGATTCCAATAGTAATAAAAGAATGTCATTGCACAGGATATGGTACCAAATGCAATGCAAAGCTCCACTCTGAATGATTTAGCAAAGAAAATAAATATTTCCCCCTCTTCTTCTTCCCATCTCACTTCTTCCTATCTCTTCTTCTTCAGAAACAACTACTTTTTTGAAGTTAGGCAAGAAAGAATTAACCAGTCTATTCCAAGTTCTTAGCTATGGGTTATTGCTAATCACAGGAGGTCACTCTGGTAAAAATAACTTACCTGTTGTATGTAATCTACAGTGTGGGCTTTGACAACTTGTTTTTGTTTGACCCTGTAGTACTCAGTCTTTCTCTTGTGCTGAAAATACATTTGAATGAAATTCGTGAAAAGGCCATCTGGCAAGCCATGCCTGTCTGGATCTGATTTATCTCCAGCCAGCCTTCTGGATTTCCTTGTGTGCTGGTTGACATTCACAAGTTGATGTTCTATTCTAGCTTTTCAGCTTGATCTGAGACAACAGTGGTTTTCTTACTGTAAAGTGTTTGAGGAATATATTCATAACTTAGTAGAAGTTGTTGCCTTAATTGCCTCTTTTTTTTTTTTAAAATCCAACAATCCGAGGTGTTTTTTCTTCATCCTTCTCTGCAAGTCATTCCCTAGTTAGATGTTTTAAAAAGTAAAGAAGACAGCATCTGAAGCAGCTTTTCATTATGAAAGTGTTCCCATGTAATTCATCAGAGTACTACTAACACTAAAAATCACCTTTCCACAAGGCTCAGTTTCCCCTATCCCACTTGTGGGTGCAGGTAGATTTTGTCCTTCACTGCAAGGGCAGCAGCTCCTCCTCTCTGGGTACCACAGCAGGGTGGGCAGCTGGCTTCAAGGGCACCTCCATGCTTTGTGCCAGCAGTTACCATGATCCAGGTAGATCAGGTTCGCTGCATTTTCACTGGTTGCAACTGTGCTTTATTTCTTTGCCAACAAATGTGTAGTGAGCCCTCTGCTCCGGCTATTTTCTGGATTCTGTGTTGTTTCATACTGTGGCTAATGAGTCCAGCTGTTTTCT
This sequence comes from Apaloderma vittatum, assembly GCF_000703405.1. Taxonomy (NCBI): domain Eukaryota; kingdom Metazoa; phylum Chordata; class Aves; order Trogoniformes; family Trogonidae; genus Apaloderma; species Apaloderma vittatum. The sequence goes on along the minus strand of NW_009711020.1, from coordinate 47,132 downwards.
CAGTTGCTCATGACTTTCTGTTGTTCAATGACAAAAACAAACCTTTTTTTTTTTAATGCCAGCTATGAAACTACACAGTAGCATTGGCATCTTGGAGCTGTAACAGTAAAGTATTAAAATATACTTCAGTATGCTTTATCAAGGCAGAAGATTCACCAAGCATCCTGTTAGTGTTTTGAGATTACTCTTCCATGGTGAGACTTAAGGAGATCTCTCGATGGGGTACAGACCTGATACCTTCTTCCTTCTTCCATTCCGCTCCTTAGCTGCACGTAAAGAGATGAAGCCTGCTATGGTGCTTTAATGAACACTTCTTAAAGTAGAGCTCATTTATACTCCCTTGTTAATACAACGTTACATGTAAACTGTGATACTGTTTAGTAAAAACTTACCAACTTCTGTGGCAAGCTGTCTAAATGAAAGGAAAAAAAAAAAAAACCACAAAAGGACTTACCAGTGGTATGAGTTATTGCTACAAAGCAACAGCCAGTCATGTCAAGAGATTTCAGTCCACACAGAATTTTTGAAAATTAATTTTGGATGCTTGTTACAAAATAGAAAGTAACGTAATTTCTGGCAGAACTGTTGACAGCAGACGTAATGCATCATTGCAATAGCCCAGACTCTGTGTTAGATGGAAATTAGCTCTGTGTAAAAAGCTGCAGACAGAAAACAAAAGACGGCAAAATTGGAGACCGATGTACTGATGTACACTGAACCAGAAAAGTTATGATGTAGTAGAATTGTGAATATGATTTAAAAATCACTGTAATTCTTTAAATATGAAGGTGACTTAGTTCTAATGGAATGAAGCTCGTAGCATCCAGCCCATTCCCACGCTCATTCATGCTCCCAGTTCTGCCAACTGCACAAAAGTGACGTTGGTTGAGACCCACATTTCCCATCTTCTCCGAATCCTCCATGCTCATGCCTGAAGCCACAGAAATCAAAAGCAGGGATGTTCAAGCTTCAGATCAGCCCTGAATCCACCTTGAGACTGCCCCCAAACACATCTTTGTGCCAGGATCACCGGGGTGTTCCAAGTGCCTCCTCTTGGGAAGAGGGAGCAACGGGATCATTTGCAGCAGCATTTTCCCTCCTTCTTGCACTCTATTTTAAACCATGTTTTTCTAACTCATCTTCTCCAGGACACTGAAAATAATGTTACTTTCTCTGCCTGTTTTTTTCCCCCAGGAGTGACCCAGAAGCAAAGGGGCACTGACGGTCAGAGGACACATCGAAGCCTTTGTTGGGAGAGTGCTGCAGAGAGAAAATCGAGCTCCACCAAGGTAAAATTACGCTTAGATAACAGTCAGCAGAATGCATTCTTTAAAAAACAATCGCTGATTGCTGAGCAGTGTGTTTGGATTGATTTTGTTTAGCTAGGCTTAGCTTAGGCAGCAGAAAAGCTGAATAAAATGATGCCTGAACGTTGTGATTCTACATGCTCTTGATGACAGGCAAAAAACTACATGTTTCATGGGGGGGGAAAGTAAGTTGTTAAAAACACCCCAGGAGACTAAATCTAGTGGTATCCCAAATATCAGTACACTGTGTCTCAGATATTCTCAAGATAAAGCCTGAGATTTTCAGTTCACCGCAATTACTTTGTGTAGAGTGCTTATTTTTTTTCACAAGATGCAGTGAAGCTTGAAAGCTTACAATGAGCATAGGATCAGCTGGACAAACCTTAAAGATCCATTTCTTTGCCCAAGATTAGGAGGAGGGAATAATACATATAGTCAAGCAGAAAAAGGAAAAGTAAATTATTTAAAACATTGGTGCATGAGTTTAAAGCTAATCAGGAATGGTTCTGACATGACTTTGGACTCTTGTAGGATGTCTCCATCTGTGCAGCCATTAACAAAAGAAATAAATGTTGAATTAGCTACTGGAGCATGAGAGATGCATCCAAAATAAAGTGTCTCAAAGAGCATTCTTCCTTGGTGCCCTGTAGATATCTTAGAGAAGAGTTTTGGAAGGCATGCAAAGGTGTTAAATCTGTAGGTAGAAACAAAAACAGTGTAGAAAATATGAGGCAAATGTTGTTACAAAGCATGAAAGAAACAAAGAAGGAAGAAAATGCTTTCCCTGGGGCTGTGAAATTATTGAATTGTCAAAACCACAGGCAGCTGGTTGAAAGACTTGATAAAATTTACTCGGCATTTCACCTCATTAATAAACTCTTTATCTACCTCTACCCATTTGGGATGCCAAATCAGCCTTCTCAAAAGTTACAAAGGAGCCTGTTTTCTGCCTTGTTTCCGTGCACAGAGGGCAGGAGCGCAGGAATGGTTCTCCCCATGGGCTTCGGTGCAGTGCCCAGCTGTTACACTCAAGCCCTGAGAAGGGTGACCGTGGCTCCCGAGAGGTCACAAGCCTGTCACTCACAGAGTCTTCCTTGAGGAAGAAGAATATTATGTTTTGTGAAACACTTGTCAAGTACCAGCGTTGATTATCAGATGATAGACACTGAGATACGGCTGAGATGAATTCATAACGAGCAGGAGCAGTACAGGCACCTAAAGACCAAATGAGCTGGGATGAGCTTTCATTACAAAGCTAATCCTCAGATTTTGTGTGCTATTTCAGTGGGTTTCTTTCCTATTAGGATCAGGAGATCTAGGAACACAGGGCAGGAGCAATCTAATAACCCCATTTATAGCAGTGATTAGATTAGGCCAGATGCTTTATTGCGTGTGACTTATGTGGCCAGCCATGCGCATAATAACAGCAGGAGATTTTAAACTCAGGTTTACTCTTTGTCACATAGCTTTAATGTAAAATCAGCTCCTTTGTCACATCGATTGATTTATTGTACTGTTTATCAAGATAGATGTTTACTGTCATGACTGGAAAAATGAATCTGGGCCACTGTCAATCGATCTTGGACATATGTGTGTCTGTGCCATTGACAGGTGCCACCAAGCAATCAAAAGCGCGAGAGAACTGATAAATTAAAATAGTATCCAGAACCTTTATAAGTAATTCTATCATTTTTGTGGAAAAGACCATGGAGAAGTTTTTCTATGCTTACAACTGGTGGGGGGTTGTAGAACAGTCATGACCCTGGTGCCCACATGTCCTCTGCAGCATGTGATGGCACACAAAGACCTTCAGGCTAATGATCCGTAATATATTTAAATTAATTTTAAATTCCAGCAGGCAGTCCTGAAAGAGCAGTTTAGAGACAGAAACTGATAATTGCCTTTGACACGTCCATTTTTAAACAAACATAGCAGCCACAAATCCCAACTGCAACGATTGGTTAAATACTGAAGATAAGAGCAGAGAGTACACATTTTTAACTTTATTCCTCTGGTACAAAAAAATATTAATGTTTTCACCAAAGTCTCCCAGACAGTTCAGAGCTGGTTTCAAGAGCGTGTCTTTTTAAATGACAAAAAAGTTAGTATGAATAGAATGTTAACAAGAAATCTCGAACAAAACTGTCTGGTTTGATAGATGGTAGGTGAGAAACAGTTCCATATAGCACGATAGGGTATGCTGATAACTTGAATCTTTTCATTTGCAGGAATCTCTGTCATCGCAAAACACAACATTGATTTCACCAGTAGTGATTTCACAGATGATTGATGAGAATAAATCAACAGAAAATTGGCTGGCTTCGTCTATGCAGTCTATGATCCCCCAGCCCCATGCTCATCACACAAAGCAATCTTTGGCTCGCCGTGGTTCCGTCGACATTAACAGAGCATTTAAGGCACCTCCCAGCAGATTAGAAATTCAGTCCTCTTTAGGTGACACCACTTCTCCATTGGACTCTTCCGTCTCAGAGGAAAACCAGCATCAAAAGAAAGGGTTTGCCTTCATAACCGTTACGGCCAGACGTGTTGCCGCAGGCTCCGGCGACCCAGCGCATGGACCTGGTGCTGTGCAAGAGGCCGATGTGGCGTCCCCCGCCTCGAGCAAGGTGCCTACTGCCCTCTGTCACTGGCCTCCACCAGACCACGCAAACCAACACCTCTCTCCCTTGAAGAGTTATTCCGAGTCTTTCTCACCATTAGGTCAAGAGCCCCCAAAGCGACTTTTTGACCCTGGGAACAAGGAGAGCAGCGTGGGTCTTGGTAAAAGTGATGGGAGGGAGAAAGTACCACCTTCATTCACCTCACGTGTCCACCTTCAGGTTTCTCAGCAATGTCCACACACTATCTATTATTTAGACAAGTCACTCAGTGTGTGCCTTGACCAACCTCAAATTAAACGCCAAAAAATTCATAGATCAGCGTTGTCCTTCAAAATAAATTGCAGTTCGTCTAGATTAACAGCAGATGGAGTAGATGGCATAGCTAATGGAGAGCCAATAGAGGAGATATTTCAAACAAAGCTCCTAGGAAAAAACAAGACTCCACTCACATCAAACTTGAGTGCAGACGTAACAGAAAATAATATAATTAATAAATGGAAAACCTATGAAGGCTATTTGGGTAGTAAATACCCTTTGCAAAGTGTCTTTGTCTCTGAACTTCCAGCATCTGTGGGTATACCCAGAGGACCTAATAATGTAGCAACAACAAAAAAGGACAAAGAGAAGCAGTCTGGCGGCTATCATATGACATTTTCTCTCCAACTTCCTAATTCAAGTGATGAGGCAGGTAAGTAATTTCCATAAACTTCAGTCTGGTGGAGCAGAGCTTCAGGCGGGAGCAGACCCACCACAATGATTTTATGTGACCGGATAATAGTCATCCTTGCTCCTGCAGAGGCACAGTGAGTCAGAGCACAGCACAGACATTTTCAGTTCCAGGACTACCATGAATATATTTGCCATGCGAGTGATGCACACTTCTCATCAGATAACAGAGAAAACTCTGCCTGTGTTTTCTGCATTAAGTTTAAATTTTTAACTGTTTGTAACCGGAGTTTTTTTTTGTCTTCCAACAATATGCAAGCTCTTAGCCCCCTGAAAAAGTCTTTATTTGCAATAAGGGCTGAATTTCAAGGTGTGGGCTTAAACAGGAAATGGTTGCACCAAGCTTAGTTTTGTGCTCCTTGCAATTAAAAATGGTCTTGTTTTCAGCTTTTATTTAGAAGGCCACAGTGATAAGTCTGGGTTTTTATAACTAATGGCTCCAGTTAAATTGTTTACAAATCTTTAAGACATTTGTTTGAAGCATCTCCAAGCATAACGGGTCTTTTTGCAGCATTGCCCTCGGAGAAGGGGAAAGAGAAGGTACCGTGGGAGCTGCTTCATGCCCAGAGTGGTAGAGCTGCTGCTGCGGACTGGAGCAGCTATTTCAAAGAGCTTGTGAACAACCACTGTTGAGTTTATTGACTCTCCGGGAAGGGAGTGTGGATGGCAAGAAAGTCAATGAGTGAGTCTGTTTTTTAGCAAAAGCGCTACGGTTAAAACTTGCCCGCCATGTACCCTGTGACCTTGGGCTGCATTTAATTACCTCATTCTTTACATGGCCTTTTTGATCTAAGGGTCAGTACATGGACGTAAGAAACTTCCTAAGATTCATTTGTACCTCCAACTTCCCAGTGTATGAATGGCAAGAAGGAGAAGGATGAGAAGCCGTGTGCTGCCCCGTGGGCTGGGCAAGGTGGAAACCTCAGGCTGTCCCTGCCCTTTGCACTTTGCTGTTACTGCTGCTCTCCCTTCCCCATCCCTGAAATCGATGGGATGGCTCTCACGGTTATCCAGGCGCAGAGTGAGAAGGCACTTCTTTCCTCAGAGGCCATTAAGAAAATTACTTGCACAGCCAGGATTTTCCACAGAGAAACTGGGGAGTCAGTAATTTTAACGAAAGCCATGTGGGTCCAGAGGGTGAAGCACCCCTCAGTCTGGCTGCTGAAGAAAGCCTGAGATAAAAGTTTTCTTTATAAGTGTGATCCAGGGTATTTGTGGTTGGAGGGGAGCTGGTGCAGTGAGGAGCAGGAGAAGGAAGATGCCAACAAGCGCTAAAGAGTTTGGGGTAAGAAATGTAAAAGGGTGAGGGCTGATGAGGACCTTCTGCTGACTGACACCAGTGAATTAAGTGTTTAAGCTTTGGACTTTGTTGTATACCATTCTAAGTTCAAATAACAACGTTCTCCTGGCGTTTCCATAGGAAGGACTGTGTATTCCAGGCTTTGTTCAACACTGTCCAAGTTCTTTCTGTGATATACCACAGAAACAAAGGTGAGAATAATATTGGCTTGGTGATCAAGTGGTGGCCGTGAAAGAATTGCTTTTACTAGAAGTAATTAGAAAGTGAAATAGGACACTGTTCACAGTTGCTCAGTTTTAGTGAAAAGAGGAAATAAATGAGGTAACCAACTGAGAAATACTGTTGTTGTTCTTTAAAATTACTTCCACCGTTTGTGTACACAAGAATACAGGTGTAAATAAACATAGGAAGTGTTACCTTTTCAACTGCTTCCACCTTTTGTGTGGGCAATAATGTAGAATGTAAAGATATATATTTCTCTTGGTCAGACCCTTTGTAGTATATAAGAAGGTGTTTATCAGCCTGCTACAACTTTCCTGTGTGAAATTTGTAGAAACAGCCAGAATAAGGCTCCGAAACAACAGTCTTTCTCACCAGGATCCCCAAAGGAATGAGCTCTTGCGTAGTGTCAGCCATTAAATGTGACAAATCATAAGAAACCTACTTAAATGAATGAGACATCCCCACTACTCATTACAATTAGAGGCAGTTGGTATGATTTTAACCTGAGAGAAAAGGAAAAAGGGAGTTCCTTTGGCTTCTGAAAATGAGCGAAGCAAGGGAGAAAAACAATCTTTTAGGTCAAAATCTGACAAAGTCCTACAGCCTGGCATGTGTTTTTTTGTTTCCCTGGACTAGTTTTAAATATCTAAAGAAAGCTACAGCGGGACACTGTTGCATTCCTGTTTTTTTGCTGTGGCACTTCTGTGTGTACGGCTCAAAACTACAACACCTGTATTGCAAGATGCTACTTTACAGTGAAATATCTATTCCAGTGGCCAAGTCCTCTATACCATTATGGAATACCAATGCTTTTAGATATTTTTTTCCTCCCATGTTTACTAGTTCAAATCCATCCATGTTAAGTTTTGGTCTGCTATGTGTTTATACAATTAAATGTTTGTGATACTAAATATCTAAAAAACAGAGAAGGGGCAATGAACAGTTTCTGACTGTGTAAATACTTCAGCTTGAGGATCTTACGGATTAAGGAACTGCGGTGAGTGCTTTGTCCATCACATTTCCGATGACCCAGAAAGCTTGAGCTTATATTAGTTTGTAGCTGTAGGCAATAGCTTCCTGCCAGTAGAAATACAAATGGTAATAACATCACCATGGAAAAAAAAAAATTACTTGCAAGGCTAGACTTTGCTGTATGAGATCTGTAAATGTAGTTTCCAGGATGTATAGGCTCTGCCTTATTAGAATCTGAAGTGGAATGTGCACCCAAATACTCTTCTGCTTTGCAGGTACTGGGGCCAAGTTTGCTGTTTCCTATAGGGCTGGTTGAGTCACAGCCCCTCTGGAGTGTCTTTTTTTAAAAATCTTCATGTGGCTTCTCTAAAGTAATGATGACTCTACTTATAGTATTACTCACACTATTTCATGTTCAAATCCAAGTATTCAACACTTGGCTTTACATGGACCTGGATAACCTGCTCTAAAGCCCTGCTTTACGCAGGAGGTTGGTCCAGAAGATCTCCAGAGGTATAGACTTTCACAATGTGCCACATATGAAAAGGATATTTTAGGAATATTAATGAAACATAAATCTTGGGCTATGCTTACAGATGGCAATTATACTTGGAAATCCAGGTCTCTCAGACTCAGTGTTCAAAGCCATGTTTCATGCTATAGTATCCAAGGACGGAATATGATCTTGTGATTTCACCACTATGGAGTGTATCTTCTACTGGCTTCATTGCTTTGGGTACTTTACTTTCATTATCTGGCAAGAAATTGGGCTGAAAGTGCTGGAAAATCCATGTTACACTTGAAGTCAGATTTGAACTGCAGGAGGACATAGAGTCATAGGACAAAACTGTGTTTGTTTTTAACAAGAGGCCGGCATTTAATCCCTTGGGCAGCTTAAGAAATGTATACCCCTTAATGTGAAATGGCCCACTGAGAGCCACAGAGATATGACCAAGGGTAAGCTCAGGCCAAGCTCCATGAGGTCCTTGTCATGGGTGATCGATGTGCATCACCCTGCCTTCCATCACAGCTTTTAACAAGCTGTCAGAACTTGCTAACGCTGCTTTTAAGTGAATGCTGCAATTTCCTTTACTGTCTGTAGGAAATGTCTCATAAATACAAGGGAAGTTAAAAAATTAAAAGATTAGTCTTGTTACTGCTGAAGACAGCAACATTTTTAATCTTAATTTCTCCTCTACCTTTCATGAAGAATGTATTCCACATGAATATCTAGTTTTCCATCTGTCTTTTAGAATCTGTTACCTACTGGGCTCTATGCTAAACTATTAAAAAGGGGCAAAGAGAAGAAAGTGAAACAACTTTAAATTCATTTTGACCTCTCGATTAAACAGCATCATCACTTTACTATGAAAGATTATAAATATCAACACCTATGTTCAAGCTTAGATAGTCGTAAATGTCTTGATGCCTGAGCACCTTCACAAACCTCGGTGATGCTATAAACCAAAATACTTCCAGCTAACGCTTCAGCTTTCATAGTGTATACACTTTCGTTTTCCTTTTGTTTTTACGCCCCAAACTGCTGTGCAGAGTTATTAAGGAAGAACAGCTGAGGTGGAGAGGAATGGAAATGGGGTTTGCATGATGGGTGCTGTGCTGGCTCCCTCAGCCCTACGCTGAGATAAGGAAGATGCAGTGGATGCTCAGGGAAGATGGGGGCAGGTGATGAAAAGGCACCTCATGGATCACATGTAGAACATCCAAAAGTAGGGAAATCAGGATTATGAGGTATGCATGAGTCGGCATTGGAAGGGCAGTGTGAAGCAGTGGTGCTGGCTGTGACCAAGGGTGTGAACATGGGCACTGCTGCGCCCCTTCTCCTGCAGAGTTCAGGAGTAAAGTGCTCAGGAAGGGGAAGAACATGTTTAAGTCAGTGAGCAAGATAGAACAGAAAGCTGGCGCTGTAGATGCTCATATGTTTTTCCCCAAGAGAACAGCAGGTGACTTGAAAGTATAATTTACTTATTTAAAGCAACCCAAAAGAGTGAATGAGGAAAACTGAGATGGGAACTAGGCTTTTGGGGTGCTGGGTGGCCCCCAGTGATTATGCTCTTCGGTTTCCTCCTCAAACAAAAGTTTTGTTAACAAGTTCTGAAGTCAGCAGTGTGTTTTCTAAGGGGTAAATAACTAAGTGATTTTTTTCAAGAGCAATTTTCTTTATGTAGTGTGCATATCTGTGTATATATATACTTGTGCTGGAGTAAAATCAGAACAGCTGGTGCTAGAGGATTTTGGTGTGCTGCTACCTGCAAAGCAAAAGAAAATGTTTTCATTTTAAACACATTGAAACCCCCTGCTACTTGGGACGTTTGCATATCGAGAAAATATTTGTAGCTCACCTTTAACTAGCACATACTCATGATAATCAGGATGGGCTAATAATGTGTGCAATGTTAAGACTGAAGGCTATTGAACTATTTACTTTCAATTATTAAGTAATATTTGAAATGTTGCCATGAATGAATGTGGCCTATCTGGTGTTCTTACTTTATCCTTTGTTTACGGGAAAGTCACCACACAGTAACGCAGAGTACAAGATTAGTGTGTGCGTATGAGAAATATATATATACATGAATGAGATATAATTAGAGGAAAGCTGTTCCTTACAATATGGAATTTATTGTATAGAAACATGAGTAGCTACAGCTGATGCTAATTAACTCTCCAGCCCAAGAATGTGTACAGCAGTAGGGATGGTGAAGATGAGAGAAATGTGAAATACGGCACAGAAGATTTTACTTTAGCTTGCACCTGCTAAGCATGAGGAGCCAAATCTTCAGCTGATGTCAACCAATAGAAATATCTGCCTTCAGAGGAGTGACACTGATTTACATCAACTGAGAATCTGGCCGGGGATGTTACTCACTTGGCATTATGGACACAGCAGCTGGTGCCGACTTGTTAAGAACAAAGGACCACATGCCAAAAAGCCCATTAAAAGGAGCTCCTTTGATGTTTCCCTTCATCTGGTATAAATTTAAAATGGAGGAGGCTGTCAGTTTTCCTTAGTCTAGACATTTTGTGCCTTTGGGTCTGTGTCACACTGCAATGTGACCTCCATGTACTGTGTCTGATGCTGAGAAGTTGAGGACTCTGTCCGTACAGATGTCAAGAACTCTGTGAGGAATCGATAGTCCACAGTGGTGAGGGGCTCTGGAAGATGCTGCCAGCCTTAGAGACAAACTCCAACCTGTTTGATGGGCAATAGGAGCTGTGTCTCCTTATCTGAGAGCTTTTTTTATTCATTTTTAGAAGGCAGGTGATGCCTCTTCTTCTCTGGAGGGCCCTTTTACGTTTATGCATTGCCAAGCTCTTGAGCTTTGCTGCTATTTTCCCCCTGTTGTGGTGTGAAGAAGGGAGGGGTGATGATGCTCATTGGGTGTAAGAGGAGAAGCAAGAGATCAATGTGGAGGGGTATTCTTTCTAACTCCACTTACTTAGAAAAACTACAGGACTCAGAAGAGCAGTGGCCTCTGCCCTGTTATATGGACACTTATCTCCTGTTGAAGGTCGCAGGCAAGAGATGTGATCGAGAGGGAGAAATGATGCTCAAGGCTGTGTAAGCCAAAGCTGCCCATAGGCTGGTTTTCAATGACGGCAACGGTGAGTCGGTGGCGCTTTGAAGTCACAGTGCCCCTGGTTTTGATTAAAGCACTCGTAGCTTCCTGTGGAGCTCTTTAACAATTTCTCTGAAGTTCCAGGCAACAAGAACCTGTGCATGGTTGAGGGGGAACAGTTTGTTTTTCTTGGGTTTTGGGGGGTTTTTTGCATGTTTGGTTTTGTGGAAGTTTCTGTTTGTTTGCTTGCTTGTTCTCACTTGTTTAAGGGCATGACCATAAAATAATTTGACGGGAGCTGAAGGAGCTCCTCACTTTCAGGAAGCGTGCCTTTTGCAGGGCAAAGCACACTCAGGTTTATGCTATGGGGCATAGCAAGGAACCTGTTGGGTGGAAAAGTCATTGTTTCCCTGGAAGACAGAAGGATGTCTGTTCTGTTAATGATGCTATGAACATTTTTATGAGTATAGCTCATAAATTAGAATTGTTCTTTCAAAGACGATCATATTGGCTGCTGAAGATCCAAAGTAAGGTTCAGGTCCCCTTTTTCTAGCACGTGAAAATTAAAGGTTTGATTTTTCCACTGTTTTAGATCTTGTTCAGGGTGGACATTTCTATCTTGAGCCGTCAGAGTTGGTAAAAATGTGAGACAATTTGAAGTGAAAGGCTCTGGAGGGGGCAAGTCACTTGTTAGCACTCAGGGCAAGCAGTGGAGGAGCGCGTACTAGAATCATTAAAATAACGATTAAGAGAAAGAGACGGGCTGTGTGGATTCAGTGACTGCATTATGTCACTGGAGTAAAGGGTCTCATTTTCCCCTTATTCACGCTTGGTTTCAACTAGGAGCAAGTCTTCTGCAGTCTGTGAAATGAGTACTTGGCTCAGTCTGGCTGCGGTAAATTATCAGAGAGAGCTGAACAACTAAGGTGTCTTTGACATGATGAGAATACCAAGTGGTCGATACATTTCTTACCCTGCAAATCACCATTTAAGTGTTCTGAATCATCCTGAATATTTTATATTTTTTTTGAAGTCACACTGCATCAGATTACTCCTTGAGTACAATAGTGCCTGATAGCTTCTAGCATGACAGCACTGAAATGCAAGAATGGGTGTCTTAACTCTGAGATTTTTGTTACGTGGATGTTACAGAGAATGTGTCAAAAGTACAGCAGCAAATTTCAGAGTATTTTTCAGTTATTAAAATTATGAACAGAAATACTCTCAGTCTAAGGACCAGTTGCCTGGGAGTGTTGAGTTTGGTATAGCGTGGCCAAAAAAGCACAACGAGAAAAATGATGATTCGAGGCCTGAGTCTATAATCTAAGACTGATTATCTTCAATGAGAAAATAATTACCAGGTGCTTGACCAAACTCCAAATGGTGAAAGGTTTAATGAAAAAGGAATATTTTTTTCCTTTTATCCTGTCCCAGCACATAGGAAGCAAAGGGGAAACATGTTAGTAAAACACACAAACTCTGTTGTCGACCAGCTGGGTATTGGGAACTCACTGGTGCAAGCAGTCGAATCAAATGACGTGGGTGGATTATTTCCTGACTGCAAAAATATTCTGCAGCAATAATACACCCTCACGATTCTGAGTGTAAGATGATCTCTTGCGGGTGCCGGGCAGGACCTTCACCTCTTTTCTGGTGCAAATTATGGTCTTGTTCCACCAAGACTCTTTGGAATCTGTGTGCCACGTCCTGTCCTGAGCAGCTCCCCATCAGCTCCCTGAAATACTAAGAGAGAAGATTGATAAATTATTTGCAAAGTGTTTTGAGAAAATAAACTGGCAGTCACCGCAGACAGACTTATTGTGAGGTGTTGTTGATTAGTTACGGGATTGTTTGCTCTGAAGCCAAGTGTTGGACTATAAGAATTTTACCAGAAGTCTTATATAAACAACCTGTTTCTTGAAATCCTGAGGCTCTTCCTACTTTGGACTGGTTATAGATGTTCATAGATGTTCTTAGATGCACTTGGTAAGCTTTTTCTTTTAAATGATTACAACTTTTTGATAGTGAAATATTAGGTTTTGCCAACAGAAATCATCTTTCTTCTGAGAAAATCATCTTTCTTCTTCTGTCAACATAATTTAAAAACAACCCAAAAGAGTGAGTTAGCAAAAACTCAACCTTTTTTGTTAGAGATAATTTTTAAATCTAGACTCTTATCTTGAGGTGATATTGATATGGCTGAGATAATTAAGCCTTATCCTCACCAGGCAGGGCTGTTTGAAGAAGCATTAGGACAGGTACAATGACATGTTCATCGGGAGTAGCAGTCTGACTGATTCTCTCTGTTCAAGTTTGCGAACATGCCTCACCTTTGTGTCTTGACAATTCTGGGAATGGAGCTGATGACATGGTTCAGCCCTGTTTTTCAGGATCCAGCCCCAGGTTGAAAAAGTATTTTGAAAAGTAAACCCAAGAGCTTGCTAAGCATTACAGTTTGATTAGGGAGCATGTGAAGAGCTGCATTACTGGCGGGGCTTTTTTGCAGTTTGGCTAGTTTCCATGGATGCTAATGTTGAGCAGTGGCTGACACTGCCTCTTGCAAACGAGTCATCTGACAAACATCAGAAAGCAGTTAGGGACACAGGTCTCACTGCTGTCCAGCAGAAATTTTAGGAAAAACACCTGAATTTTGTAGAACTCCTTGCCGACTGCAGCTTGCTGACTGATTAAAAGCGATGTCTTTTCCTTGGCAGTGATCTGAACAATAAATTATACACCCTATCTTCCATCCTTCGACAAACACTGAAATAACTAATAATATTGTCGTTGCTCTCAATGTTTCCATTTTTCTGTGTTACTGGGCTGTTGAGAAGATGCAGTCTGTTTACTTATATCGGAGATCGTATGGCCTAGGCCTGGTAATATTTGATTCATGATAGGAATTGAGCCATCAGTATTTGTCATCAGGAGACTAGAGTCTTGGTTTGGATTATGGATTGCTGCTTGCCTGCTTGAGGCATGTGTGGGCTTTGTATAACTTACACCTACAGATGCTCGAGTCTAGATCTTGAGGAGGTAGAAGTTTCTTATATTTAAGGAACGTTATTCACTATTCCTCTCTGTTTGGGGTGATGGCAGTGTCAGTTCCCATCACGGAGGTCTGGGACAACTCAGCAGCCCAGGGCATGGGACTTTTACTAAATTTATTTTAAAAAAAAATAAAAAAACCCCACCAGCAGGTGGTCCATAATGTAAAGCCTACCTACAGTGAGGATGTCTGATCTCATTAATGGCACACAACGGGAATCGACGCTGCATGTCTCCTTCCCCGGCCGGCTCTTGTCAGGCTTGCTTGGTGGTCGTGGAGGCTTCGCGGTGCTATTCATCTGTTAAAATGAGCCTTGGCTGGTTTCAAAGCAGCATTTTGTCACGAATCGGTGAAAGTCCACGCTGAAAAGCTATGAAGAGTGTTATCCCAAAGTATGAAAAGCTGCATTATCCCGCTGTAATGTGAAAAGGAGGGAAGGAGGGGGGGGAAGTAACAATGGAAAAGGTTATATTTGCCTGAATTGTCCATGTTTCAGGGAAAGGCAAGTTTAACCTGCTGTAATGCAGGGTCACTTCCTGTTAGCAAAACCCCCTGAAGGGAGAGGGGGGGAACTGTAAAAAGATACTTTACAGTAGAACAATATACTTCTTTTACACGGAGATCAAGGATTCTTGAAAAGAAGGAGCTTTTGAAAACCTACCCCTGGTTTTACAGAGTATTTTTAACTCCTGCCATATCACATGGTTTTCACTAAGTCGTTATTTAAAAGTTGAACTGTTGTCTTTTTCTTTCTTGCACAGGACAAAAATGACTTTTCTCCGAATGTAATTACAATTTTGTTCCTTAACTTTTTCTCCTATAAGCAGTTGAACCTTTACAACTAGGATCTGCATTCACAGAATTTTATTACTGGAATCATTCAGCTTTCTGTTTCTTCGAGTTTTGCTCTCCTGTATCTCCCAAAGCATTACACTTGCATGTCTCCGTTCATTAGTTTTAAAGTCTTTCTTCAGCTGGGATAATAGAAAAAACATATATTGCTAGTCATCCAGTTGCAATTCTAGCTATTCTCAGAGGGGCATATACATTTCAAGTTTGGTGCGCGGGGATTTAGATACACAATCCCAGATAGTCTTAATGAGAGTAACAGTCCTAATTCCCCACACAGTATATTAAAAACGGATCCAGCATGTAGAGAGTGAAACTCTGATCTCACCTTTAAGTACCTTTGCCTTTTTCTTTTTTCTTTTTTTTTCTATTTTTTTTTTCTTTTTCTAAGTATTATTTGCATCTGCATTCATTAGTAGGATGGGGCAGTTGATCTTTGGAGCCCATGTCTGGCTGGTTTTGCTGTATCGTCCGGGGCATTGCCTGTGCCTGGGTGTACCTTTTCAGTCGAAAGGTTAGTTCAAGAGGGAGTTAGAGGAAAGAATTTACCAAATTGGCTCCGTTATTATTCTGATTGCCTTTGATGTTCGACAAGAACAAGGTGCACCTTTTCTTATTGCTTTAATTGACTACCAAAAAAAAAATCCCCACCATACTGTGAATCTAATCAGGATTGAGATTTAGTTACAATATCAGTAGAAGATCTAAGGAGGACATTTCTCATGCAGAAAGCATACAGTTTTTTATACCTGGATTTCATTAAAAGTCTTGCTTTTTAAAATTGTTTCTTAGCCTTCCTTTTGTTGTCGTAAAGTGCTAAGAAGCAGCCATCACCTTTTTCCAGTTTTAGACCCTGTTCGCAGTTTTGTTCATGCCTTTCTTTTTTTTCTTTCTTTCCAATCTACAGCTCTGGAGGGATTCCTCAGACCTTATGGCCAGAGTGCCATGGGCAGCATTTCTTTTAGCAGGAAAGGGGTGCAGTACAGCAGGGAAGGCTGCCTCTCCTTGCACTACGTGTAAAAAAAATTCCTGGTGCTTAATTCTCAGTTCTTGGGGGTTACTGTACTTATACTTGAGAGCCAATATCCACAGAGAGTTTGGTAATTAGGAGTAAATGGAATGTGAATACTCCAGGCAACTCTTCCTTCTTTTGCTCGGATCCAGATTCTAGGATGTTACAGATATGCGACTTAGAGGCAACTCGCTCCATTCTCCACCGTTTTATTCTGCTGCCTTGCACCTCCTGAAAATTTGTGCTGTATTTTCCGATACCAACGCCTGGTCATAACAAATAGCCTCTCCAGGGGGGACACCAGTGTTCTGAGAGGTCTGACAGTCTCCCTGAAGGAGCACTTTGGCTTCGCAACACACACATTTGTTGCACAAACCATTTCCTGATATGAAGACGAATTATCTCCTGCCTTGGATGAAAAGAAATTCTTTTCTCCTTTCTCCTTTCTTTTCTTCTCCTCTCTCCTTTCTGCTGGCAGGTAAACTATTTCAATTTGAAAGATCATTTAAAGAGATAATCTGTTTTCCATTCAAGTTCTTTCTGTGGCTTAGCTGCCCTCTTCTTTTTTTCACCCTGTATCCTTCCAGAATCTTGGCTACCTTTGTGAAAAGACTTCTTCTCTGTGGCTCTGCAGTTACTTAATGCTACCTGCTGCTTTCTTCATCTTCTCCTGCTGTGCTGCCTGTTTCTACCTGCTCCCACAAGCACACTTTGATGCCTGTGACCCCATTAATCTGTCTCAATGTTTTTTCCCCTCTATATGTCATAAAACATTTGTAGAAAAACAGTGTGTAACTGCTGGTATGGGATCTGTCAGGCAATGAGGGAACGGATCGATGTATATGCATGAGCGTACGTACAGAATTAGTCTATCCAGTTTGTTGAGTGTATTTGAATCAAAACTAATTTAATCGGAGAAGACAGCTAAGTTTTGACAAAAGATAAGGCAAATATTTGCAAAGTGTGAAAAGCAAAGAGAAAATTAAGTTATACCAGAGAGAAGAGGGAGAGTTTGGATGCTAGCCTAGAATCTGGGAGCTCTGCATGCACTTCCTTGCTTTGACCAGATTTTCTGCGTGGCTGTGAAATTGCTTAGGATGGAGTTCATCTCGATGCGTTTAATTAGGAAAAAGAGTGGGTTTTTTTCTGTCTATGCTGATCTTCAGGAATTGCTCTCTAGAAGATCCCCTGAGAAGCAGACTCCTTCCCCTCTATGGGCAGTTGCAGAAAGGAACTTAAGAGGTTAAAAGCTTTCTGATCTGCACGGTAAGGGAAAAACACTAAATGCTGTACCTTAATGCCTCTGATTTCTTCCAAAACACGGGATGATCAGAAAGAAAAACGAGCCTTTCAGATCACCAAAATGTGCAAGTGGAGATCATTTTGTGGCAAAGGGTCTATCTCATCTATTGTGAGCAGATTAAGGATCAGGAAAGCAAACTGAAAGCTTCCTGCACTGCACTGCGGGATCTAATTGTACTTAATGACTGTGAGATAAGAAGGTGTCTACCCTTTCTCATGGACTGGATCAATGGAGAAAAACACTGCTAATCTTCCCACTGTCCTCAGCCAAGAAAATGGAAAGAAGTGTTTAGAGAGGGGCAGCTGCTGAGAATGAGTCAGCAGAAAAAAAAATAATTGCTTTTAAAAAAATTTTTGTCCTGAAACGCCAGTCATTTATTAAATGTCTTGTGTCTACAATATAGAATGGGACCATCCTCGCCTGGTTCGTTTGGGTTTATGGTTTGGTCTGAAATCAGGTGGGTTTTTTCCCTTGTATTTTCCAAATCTCTCTGTCGGTCTCTTTCTTCAGAATTTTTTAATAACTGTCGATCATTGCCATCTACGTAAATCTTTAGGTCCTGGGTCAACCTGTGGCTAGGACTGCCGGTAGTTTGTGCACGTGACTAAAAACAAAATGCAGATTCATGCTGTGTGCGTGGTCATGTGGGTGCCTGCCTGCCTACCAGGGACACCTGCCACCTGGTTTAGAGGATTAGTTCCTATTTGCTACTTCTTTCTCCCACCCCTTGCTGATACTGACACCCTTTACATATTGTCCATAATTCTTTGGATTTAATTTCCTGTATTTTTTTTTTTGCTCCCTAGTCTATCTCATCTACCTTCAAAATTCTATCTAAAATGCATCTTGGAAAATGAATCACCAAATGTTTTGGGCTGGAAGGGACCTTAAAGGTCATCTCATTCCAACCCCCTGTCCCTGGCAGGGACACCTCCCACCAGCCCAGGTGGCTCCAAGCCCCATCCAACCTGGCCTTGGGCACTGCCAGGGAGGGGCCTGCCACAGCTTTTCTGGGCAACCTGTGCCAGTGCCTCACCACCCTCACAGTGAAGAATTTCTTCCTAATGTCTAATCTAAGTCTACTCTCTTTTGGTTTGAAAACATTAGCCGTTGTTCCATCACTTCACTCCCTGATGAAGTGTCCCTCCCCTTCTTTCCTGCAGCCCCTTCAGGCACTGAGAGGCCCCTATCAGGTCTCCCCAGAGTCTTCTCTTCTCCAGGCTGAACAACCCCAACTCTCTCAGCCTATTCTTGTAGTGGAGGTGCTCCAGCCCCTGATCATCGTTGTGGCCTCCTCTGGACCTTCTTGAGCAGGTCCATATCTTCTTTTGTTTGCTTATTTGCCCACATTCTCAGTTTTCTAGGGTTTTGCTGGGAGTAGCGGGGGTGAGCTTGAAACATCTTCCAAGGTCTGTATAGCACAGAGCTTACCTGGCTATCTCTGTCACTGCTGACATGGCAGAGTCCTGCAGCTCTACCTGCTGTGCAACATCCTTCTCACCAAAACAATTTCAGGAGAAAGAGTATCTTGTATAAATTGGACCTGGTTACTGCTGTGGCTTTGCCCAGAGGTAGAACAGGGCTCTAGAAGTGCTGGAGACTCGAGATGCTACTGAAGCAGCCACTTCACTAAAGAGAGGTGAAAAACCCTGATCCTGAAATCTCTTGGACCTGTTTTTATCGCAGCCATCGCTGGATCCATAACTGTAATTTTGATCAGGTTGAACTGATCTAAAATGTTCCTCTCAAGTGAGTAAGAGGTAAGACAAGGATGGATAGCCTGCCTTTTTGTCAGAGGTATCTTGATTCTTTACGCGCTGCCCATCAGAGGGTGTATGTATTATTCAGAATGGCAGTTTATTTTTACGAGAAGTATCCTCTGTGATTATTGCTGTCAGTAACATTTTGTTGCAGTACAGCCGCGTGGCAGTCAGGATCAAATTTGTATCAGTCAGAACTTTTAAAACATATGACTGCAGGAAATAGAAATCAAGAGGGCTGAGAAGAGAAACGTTCCCACGTTAAAGAATTTGGGGTTGTTGTTTTCTTTTTTGTTGTTTTGTTGTGTTTTTTTTTTCACAGGCACACAAATGCTGTTGGGAAGCAAGAGGAAGCAATGCACCACAGGCAGGAGCAGCACGATGGCCTCTGGCTCTCTCCCAGACACAGCATCCGGAAAGGCGATCGCCGCTGCTACGGATGGCTCCTTGATAAGGAGAGATCCCTCCAAATGCACCCCCAAATCCAAAGAGATCCAAGCACAGGGCACCCTGAAACCAAACACATCTGTCTCCAGTACCATGTGCAATAGAAAAGCTTTGTCGAGAATCCTCTCAGAAGAAAATATTCACAGGCAAAAACAGCTCCTAAAAAGTAAGGTACAAATCCTACCGTGGTCGTTAGGAATATGGTTTCAATAATAAGATGAGATCAGTCTCGAAGAAAAAAGTGAAATAATGGAAAGTCAGTCCATTTTTGTCCGGCTTTAAGTGTTCAGTATGAGTCATCTGGTGAGAGATCAATCAACTAATCTGACTGTATACATTGCTATGGTTAATAGAAAACAAGATTAACATGAGAGAGATGGGCTTACTTTGTAAGTAGATCCAGAAAATCTTGAAAAACCATTAAAATTGCAGAGTCAAGCAACCCCAGTCCAACCAAGACACACCAGAAGTGAGATTATTTTTACAACCTTGTTGTGATACCTTTCACTTCTGCAGTTTTGGGTTTCTGAAAAACAACAGCGTGAATTATGTAATTCACAAGCATAGCATGAAATACCTTACTGGGAGAGATTGTAATGAATTATTTAAAAAAAAAAGAAAAAAAAGAAAATATTAAAAGATTTAATGATTGATTAAAAGCCCAAGTTTTAGCAATTGGTTATCAATAAGGTTTCGGCACATAATATATAATTCCTTCTAGTTCAGCACCAGTTGGGATGTCGAACTTCCAAAGTTTATTCTCATAGCTAAAATGGAGACGACACAAGCAGCTGCCTTCCTGCATAAGGTGTTTTTGGAGAAGACAACTGAGATATACTATAGATTAAGTTGGCTTTAGTACAAATAGGTTCATGAGACGTTTCTTGCAGGAATACCTTAAAAATGCTATGATGGTCATAAGGCTTTTTTTTGTAGAGCGCCTTTCTTACAGGTTTTTTGTAGGCAGACAGGCAAAAACATTTTCATTATTGACTATAAACCTACAGAACGTAACGCCAGTGTAGTTGAAAGAAGCCTTCATTCTGCTTTCAGTGCCTGAAGTTAAATCAGTGCCATTTAAATTAACTGGAAGTGACTTAGTTTTACAAAAGTGAAGCATCCACTGAGATCTAGCAAAGATAAAGTTAACTGACACCTCCATAAACAAGTATTAAACAAGGACTTTCATTTAATGTTCACGGGTTTCAAGTTGTTTTCCAAAATGTTAACAAGAACAGGGTTAGGAAGGAAATGCAGTTCAGGCTTTTATAAGGCAAATGTACCCAACAGATCATTTTAGTATTTTTTTTTGTAAGTACAATATAATATGTACAATATGTCATAAAGAGGAAAATATTTTAAGTTTATTGTAACCAAAAATTGAAATAAAACAGTAATGGGCACTATTCCCAGATATTTAGTTCTAGAAATCAAATTATTTGGCAAGAAAGAAGTACTCCAGTGTGATTTTTCAAAATAGTTCATATGGAGCTCTTCTGAAGTCCCTTTGTTCTTTTGGGTTAACTCTGTCCTCTAAAGGAGAATCCTAGCGACTCTGATTTTTGAGCACGTAGCCTATTTTGGTCCTAATTTGTGCAGGGAGCATCAGTCACAGAGCGTTAAAACACAGTTATTAGTGTAGAAAATAATCTTTCTGTTCTCAATGGAGGACGTTGTGAATTGACAGCTTTCTTAAGAATATGCTGTAATGCACACTAACCTTTTGTTTTGGTTATTTTTGTTTGGGTTTTTTTGGTTTTGGCATTTTTTTTCTATGGAGTCATTCTACTGACTAATGAATATATCGAAATGCTAGGAAGTAAACCCTTATTATCAGCAAGAGAAAAAACAAGAATAGTGTTTATGAAAGCCTTGGTATAGTAAAAGAGAAATGATATGTGATTAAAATCTGTAACAATATGTTATTTCCTACAATATGCACAATAAATTGAAATGAACTCAAGCTGCACATTGCCACGTGACATCCTTTTGTTTTCTGTGGTGCAAGCGTGTTGCAGAAGCGTCTCGCTTTTGGGAAGCAAACACCAGCCAATGGAGCTGAGCCTCTGAGCAGTTTAATTACGCTTCGATGTGATGTCTGGCTTAATGTGAAAGAAACTCTGGGTGTCACAGGGCAGTGAGTAGCACCTATGATTAGATTTGATCTATTCTGCTTAATGGGCCCTATTAATAATACCTTGGCATTCTTATTTCAGAAATTGCCCTCTGTGTCTAATGAGGTGGAGAACCCAATAAAAAATTAACCATGCACTCTTAATGAACTTTAAAATCTCTCGAAGGTGATTTTGAATTCTGTGGTTCAAGTGACAAAAAGAAGGAGGGCGAGGAGGAGGACACGTGGGCGCGAGCCAGCAGGATAAGGCCATTCCTGCCAGATGCTTCTCGTGAGAACGACGACACTCGTGCCTGGCCCGAGAAAATTCCACCAGCCCTCCTGACGCTGCGGGTAAAATACCTTGTTTGTTGTTGTTAATACAGGGATTGATTATTTTTTTTTTTTTCTTCCCATGGGTGGTGTTTGCTTCTTGGCAAGCGGCTGAGGGTGTAAGTTTGCATTTCCTTGATTTTTCTCCTTTCTGATGAAGCTTGCATCAGCTTGGCTTTCTGGTTAGAAAAGCTCCCCATTCAAAGCCCCACCTGCCGTTCCTGTAGAGGAACTTGCTAAAAGTTTGGGGGTTTACAAATTTCCCAAAGACACTTAGGAAATAGAAGCTCAAAAATGCCAACTTCCCAAAAGTGCACGACATCCAGTAGGTGCAGACACGATCCCGGGTTGATACCAAGCCCCAGCAGCAGACAGACTTTGCTGCCTTCTCCTCCTTGCAGACCAGTCTCCTCTCCTGTCTTCTATCCTAAGACATTCCTAAATGTTGAACCAGACTTCGTCTGGAAAGCGTGTTCTTTCTGGATCCGCCATGAATAGATTTTCATGACAACCTAAATAAACAGGAAAGTTTGTGAACTGTCAGTGACGAGCTGCTTCAGCAATGGGGTGAGACAAGGAAATAGGCACAACATCAGGAACTTGGGTTTGGATAACTTATGGAAATATGTAATTCAATACTTTTTGGATACGTTTTCTGAAAGCTAGGAGGTGGGGTTTTTTCAGAAATTCTCCTTTGTCTGATCTGGAAATTTCACACCAAAGCAGCTTTCTAAATGAAAAGGAAGTAAAGACATACAGGGGGGGTGGTTTGCTAACATTTGCACAAACAAGCCATCATTTTCATGGATAATCTCTTACTGAACCCAGTTAAATGTATTTCATATTTTTTCCTTCTTTTTTTCTTTTTTAAACAAAGCTATTTCTCTGTTTGATTTAGGAAGCCCTAGAAATCCATAACCCTCAGTTCATCTCTCGTTCAAAAGAAAGGCTGAAAAGACTTGAAGATATGGTCCAGCTGAGGAAAGCCCAGCAGAACGACGCTCCTGCAAGCAACCAAGGAGCACTTCTTGATCGCAGGCTTTCCTCAGCATCCACCTCAAGCAAAAAAAGGCAATACACCATTCCTCACCCGCTCAGCGGTAAGTTGAGTTGTGGCCAGCAGTGGGTCTGTAGCTGTGGCAGTGCAAGACGTCTTCCTTGGGGACTTGTCATTGTCACAGGCAGTTGTGTTCTTCAGCATGATGCAAGCTGCTGCTAGCTGTAGAGGGAATAGTGATACGTAGCATTTCATACCTGTCACTGCTCACAGAAAGACCAGTTTGGGGAGAGAAGTGACAGGTGAAAGGACAGGTGGGATCTGAGAGCAGAAGTCCCAATCCAGTCTTCTCAGGAGCTTCAGGTGTGGTCTTGCCATTTGACTCGGGCAGCCCTTGGCAGTGAGCTGGCTGTGAAGGATCGCTTCTTTGCCCAGCAGCTGTGTGCAATGCTGCTAAATCAATACATCTAAAGTCTTTGATTTCCTAACTCAAGTTGATAAGGTTCTTCTATTACCCTACTGGTAAAAAGACTCAATATCCAGCAACTATAATGCTTCTCTCTTAGAAGCTCCCTCCCAGCTCCCTCCCAATAGCACCTCTGTAAACACTATCAATACATAAGACACTAAAAAAATTACTTTTGTGGTTTTTTTTTTCTTCTAATTGCTATCTAACTGTTACTTAATCCATTTGACTGAAGAAAAAGACTTATCTGATTGTTTAGCATTCCTCTTTAAGTTTCAGTTTTAAATCTGTGGTTATTTGAAGCCACATTATTCTACTGAAAAGTAAATCAATTGAAAGCATTAAGCAACTAGATGGGTCACCCTGGGGAAACACATGTATTTTTGCTCCCTGGGGAAGGAGGTTGGGTGCAGGAAAGGTGGGTGCCCATCTTGGGTCTCTTGGCATGCTTCAGATTGGAAAGTACCAATTTCTGTCACTACATCTCTGCCGTTACACAGTCTACTTTACATCAGATACCTCATGTATTATGCTAAATAAACATAAATAAACAAAACACCAAACATGAATTATATTTTAAGGAGTTGATAAAATTAATTCACTTCAATTACCCAAGTTAATTTACTTGAGTTCACATCTCTCAGGCCTCTGCAGTGTTGGGAGCTCTGCATCAGCACCAGCAACCCTCCCAGTAGGCAATGGCACAGGCCAGGAGTTTGTCATGTGTCTTAGAAGTGACAAACATCTCCCCCTTTCTTTGTTCATCTTTGGAAGCCACCTGAATCACCCTAAAAATACTTTTCAGAACAAAAAAATGAAAGGTTAAACTCATTTTTCCTTAAATTCTAATTAAAAATTCATATTTATGCTTGTTTAATGAGTAATAAAAGCATACTATTGAAATATATTCATTAATTATTCAAGCAAATTCCCTCTTTTAGTGGTTGGTTATAAAAGATAAATTTGTCTAAAGAGAGTCTTCGTTTTCTGTAACTCATCTGCCTTCATGTAGCCGCATGTAATTTTCTGTTTGTGAGATCTCAATATTTTTCATAATGACAGAAGTGTCACATATTTGATGTTCAGTGCCCATGATCTAGTTGAGAGGCATCCCTGCTCATGACAGGGAGGTTGGATTAGATGATCTCTAAGGTCCCTTCCAGCCTTGGCCATTCTACGATTCTATGATTTAAGCATAACTTTAATTAATATTAGCAACTCTAGATCCTCGATAAAGCACAACCGTGTAGGCTGCAGTTCAGAGGGCTGCGTGGGAGTGTACTGAGCATATTTAATTTGCTCTGTGTCCTGACAATTTATATTTTAGGACTTTTCCTGGTGGAGGCTGTTCTGCAGAAGGATTGGTATCTTTAATTAGTCCTGGAGTGAGGGATGCTCCCAGGCTTTCCTACTTGCAGCCCCTCTTGCAGAAGAGACAAGGGCTTCCCCATCATGCTCACCAGGTATCCTCGTCATGTCTCTGCTGGTGACATCCCCGTCCCACCATGGCCACAGCCTTCTCCTTCCCTTCTGCCAGCCCCCAAAGCTGGAAGGATGAGAAGTTATCGTTTGTTGCCATCATTATTCTGTATTCTCTGGAAAAAGCCATTTTAGCGTGTAAAATGTGCTTTTAAAGCAACGATGGACTTTGTGTCATGTTTTAGAAAACAAAAGTAAAACTAAAGGAAATGCAGCTATAGTCCAGGTACGGATGCAAGCCCAATTTCATTTACTGACATGGGAAGCGGGTGCTGAAGTGCCAGTGATTGAAGGATGCCATTTCTCTTTATAACCTGGTGAAGAGAGGCTGTGGGCACAAGCAGCAGTGTCACCACCTGTCTGTGCTCCCATATTTCAGCTGGATCTAGCAGGAGTTGCTTTTGCATTTTATTTTATTTTTTTAATTAGGATGCCCTCTCTGATTTTTTTTATATCCAGTCAAACAGCTGATCCAGCTCATCAAACAGCGTTATGATTGGGTGAAGGGGAGGCGAGAGGGAGGGTGGGAGACAGTGTGGGAGGACAGCATCATCCTCCCAGTTTTATGGGTGTAATGAGGCCGTGCCCTTCCCAAAGAGAGCTCCCAGACTGCTGGTGTACCGCACCCATGCATGGATGACACCAAAAGCTGCCCACCAGCCAAAGCTGCCCCAGCAAAGGGAACGTGGCAGTCTCTAGCCCCGACTATGTATTCCAAATCCCTCTTTTCAAGGGGTAGAGAGAGCCTGGGGTTTATGCAAGGCACAAAGTGACCAGAAGAGGAAAAATTTGCTGAGATGTGTCTGTAGGTCCAAATACAGAGAGTCTTGAAGGCCACCTCCATCTGCAGCTATACCTGGTCATGGTCCAGGAGCAGCTGACTGTAGCTCCAAAGCCGGGGATGGGGGCTGGTGGCTGAGGCTCAGTGTTGTGTCATCACCACCATGGTCCATGTGGCCAGGGTGCACAGACCCGCCCTATGTCACCATGTACATTGCTGTGGTCATCTGGAAGCCAACTGTCTCTTGCAGTCACTTATAAAGGCCAAAACAGATACTAGACCTCATCAGTCATCAGACCTTCTGTGCAAGTAGAAGGTGTTTGCCACCCCCCACAGCCATTGGTATTTTAGTTGGCACTCGCACTGCTGATTCTTCTGATTCGTACTACTGATTCTTCCCTGCTAGTCCTAAAAAATCTCTGCCAAAGGCAGCCCATTTGCAGGTTTCTTGGTCTCGGGAAGCCAGCTGCTCTTCACAACACACCTTGAAACAACATTTGAAATTAAGTGCCCAGGAGGGTAAAATCATGACCTGGAAATTTGCTGAAGAACACGTCATTGTATTGATGGCCCCTGTAGGCTTCAGGGTGTGATCTTGTGGTTGCTTTTTTTTCAGTCTGGTAGCTCCCTCCTTTCTCATTCTTTCTCTTTGCTGATGCCTTTGGGATTTGGGGAGGTAGGAGTCTTTAAGGTTCTGAGGTTCAGTGACCCCAAGGATGGATTATAAGTGCATTTATGGCTGGCCAAAAGTAGAGTGTCTCG
This sequence comes from Apaloderma vittatum, assembly GCF_000703405.1. Classification (NCBI taxonomy): domain Eukaryota; kingdom Metazoa; phylum Chordata; class Aves; order Trogoniformes; family Trogonidae; genus Apaloderma; species Apaloderma vittatum. The sequence continues at coordinate 21,055 of NW_009711020.1, read as the reverse complement.
GTGCTGACCTGAGATGCTCGACGAGCAGGTCACTGCAGCGTACTTGCCACAAGCCCTGGCAATAATATCAGTTATCCTGTTAGCTTTCCACATCCGCAGGTTTCCCTGGCCAGATCCTCATGTGTATATCTGTGCCTGCACCGTAAGGTGGCACAGGAGGGGGACAGAGGGAACGAGGTAAGTGGGAGTCGAACTGCAGCCCGAGAGGTGTCCTTCAGCACTTGACTTCATCTTTCTGAAGTAAGTCTGTTCCATATGCTTCACTCCGGACTTGCAGCTCGTATTTCAATACAGTAATTTTCACTCAGGAGAAAGAGCAATGACCTCCAGAGATTTTTCTCCACGTGAGATTATTCTATCAGCCTGAAGTTTCTTTACTGATAATATGAAATTATTAGCTAGCTCAGTTTTCCAGTGTTTTGACAGTGGTGTTACAACTTTAGTTTCTTGTAGGAGAAAGAAATAATTGCCATTCAACGTCATTTCCATATAAATACCAACATCTGTGCAGTTTCCGTTTACCTTCTCATCCTCATAAAAATACCCCAAGTTACTTACTATTTTGCGTTGAGCAGGATTTTACGAAATGCTGAAAGTAATCTTAGAAAAATGAAAATGTTTACCTTGCAGAAGATTTTAGCGTCACAAGAGCACTTCGAAGGCAGAGAACCTGCAACTCTCACGCTAGCCTTTGTGCTGTGTAATGTGTGCTGCTAAATTTCAAGAGTGCTAATTAGTCCAAGATAGACTACTCTGCTGTTGACTATGTTGAACAAATTAGAGATCCCACTGTGACGAACTGAATAGAAACAATGTTCAAATAACGGGATTTAAATCTTGAAAACCGTAATGTAATTACTTCAGTGACAGGACTACCAGCTGTTTATAGGCCTTTAAATCTGCATAATGAACAGCCTTGTGATCTTAGTGTACACAAGCACTTTCAGAGCTTTAAAAAAAATTTTTCTCAGACACATATGTTTTTTTCATCCCTTCCATTTTCCTTTCCTTCATGAGGGCAGTGGTTTGTTGGAAACAGCAATATAAGTCGAACGTACCCATTCAACCCCTACTGTGGTGCCTGCTGTGTTCCTCTGGATTTCCATACAAATCCTGTATCTTTAGTAGTATTTTGGAAACAAGCTTATACCTCTTCAGTCGTGCTTCTAAACCTTTCCAAAAACTGCTTTACTGTAACTGCAGAAGCCTGGAGGGTGAGATCTGCTGTTTGTTTGTATTCTCAAGGGGTTAGTTTCTTGAGAAGCACTACACCAGGGAGGGTTTGATTTGGACTGTAGAGAGGCGAGAAGATGGCAATCAGAGAATTTGCAGTAAGCCTGCAGCTGGCAAATCTTGCAGCTGCCAACACAAAATCACAGAACGTTGCGGGTTGGAAGGGACCTCTAGAGATCACCCAGTGCCACCCCCTGCCAGAGCAGGGTCACCCAGGGCAGCCCCACAGGAACGCGTCCAGGCGGGTTGGAAAGTCTCCAGAGCAGGAGACTCCACACCCTCTCTGGGCAGCCTGGGCCAGGGCTCCAGCACCCGCACAGCCAACAAGTTTCTCCTCGTGTTGAGGTCGAACTTCCTATGTTCTATCTTACACCCATCAGTCCTTGTCCTATCAATGGACACCACTGTGAAGAGACCAGCACCACCCTCTTGAACCCCACCCCTCAGATATTTCTATACATTAATAAGATCCCCTCTCAGCTGTCTCCTTTCAAGGCTAAACAGACCCAGTTCTCTCAGTCTTTCTTCACAGGAGCGATCTTCTTGGTGGTTTCAGAAGCCATGGGTGGCTGATGAAGATGTTTGTAGCCACTGAGCCTGTCTCTTTTCATGAGTGACTTCAGTAGTGGCGTTTCTCAGCTTCCTTTTCCTGTCAAATCTCACCACTAGCACTAGGGCCACCGATCCTGTTGGCACCTGGCCTCTTGGTTAAGGCTGACAGCACTGAATAAAGACTAAGCTGCAGTCTGGTAATTGAATTAGGGAGAGGAATGACCTATTTTTATGACATTATTATTCATTGCATGGATTAGCTAAATGCCTGTGAGTCAGCTAACCACGGCAGCACGTTTCAGGTCGCTGGCAGTGGGTGACACAGTCCCTCAGGAGCCCAATGCTCGGACTCATTGTTACAACAGGGGAGGGGGTGATGAAGAGAATGGGGTGACCTGCATGTCCCCTCCATGCCCTCACCCTTGCGAAGCAAGGAGGTAGCCCGCCTCTGTGCAAAGAAGGTGAAAACACATTGGAAAAATCTTCAAACATGAAGAGTTTTCTGTGTGGATGATGACAGCGTTGAAATGACGCACCTTAGAATGGTGACTCATGAAGTGCAGTCAGTTTGCTGTGGGATAATGTTATTGGAATCTTGAAGCAACTAGATAGAAAACTGAATTTCTGATGATGGACTTTTAATCTGGGAGTAAAAGGTGTGTTTTCACCCATGATTAGAAACTGAAACTGAAGAAGAGGCTGATGCAAATTTTGCCAGAGTTTAAATTAACCTTTCCATGAATTTACTAAGATGTAGAATATTTTATTCATTAGTTGCTATTTTTTGAAAGAAATTTTGTGTTTTCTTAAGGCTACATGCTCTAATCAAACAAGAATTATTTAGGAAATAAATTATAAATTAAATTAACTTTTTTTCTGGATGAATTCCGTGAATGTTAAAGTAACGATACGTATCAACTCCTCCATGAACAGGGGGGACTGAAATCTCTGGCATAATGCCAAAAATCAATTTAGTATGAAAATGTTTTCATAAACATGTACATTTTTACAACTTTTTTTTAGAGATACTTGTGATATTTTCCATTATTAAGACTGAAACACCAATTTTAGAAGTCTCAATAGAAACAGACCTGAACAGCTGGGAAGCCCATGAACCACCTTCCTGTGGGTGAAGGACCCTTTTTGACCTTCAGCATTTCTTTGGGATGAGCAGAAACTCCAGGCAGTCTTACCATCAAACCTTTGACTAAGGGAGGTTGTCACAATTTTTATAAATAATACCAAAAACCTCATCTGTTGATTGGAGCTGAAGTCACTCATTGCATGAAGTCATTGGCGTAGCATGTGCAAAAGTCTGGGCAGCACCCCTGGGTGTAGGCATTAGTTTATATTCCCTGGATGAATTCCCAGCCAAGTGCTATGAGCACGCTAAGCTGAATGCCACCTCAACATTTATCTTAGATTCAAGGCTAATTTATTTTCTAGAGGACTGTTGATTTTAAAAAGCAGTGTTTTAAAAAAAATCTCTTATATCCTAGGACTTCTCTGGGCAAATGGACTTTTGAGGAATTATTTTTTCAGTTCAGTATAAAAGAGGTTTAACTAGAGAACCACCATGATCAGTGCTTTGCTTTTCAGGGACTGGCAACGCATCCTCAAATGTATTTTAATTCCTAACAAATTGAGAATTTGCATTCAGCTTTGGAGAAAATGCATGTATATTCTTATGGGCAGAGTTTATCCTTTGATAAATTTCCTTTTTTTAAGTGTTTCGGTAATTTAGTGAGAAATAGGAAGCCAGGAGACAGTTCCAACACAATCATTTTATCTGTTCTCTGTCCAAACATTTACTAACTTCCCAAGCGGGAAGTTTCTCATCCTGTCTGAGGGGCAGTTTAGCATTAGCTAAAATATATATTAGCGTGATGAAACATTTACCTCCATTTACAATTTGCTGAAGTGGCTTTTTTCTCCCACAATGGAGATGTGAGGCCACTGATGCACACAGTGTTAGTAGAAATACCAGAAGGTTTGAATAAAACACCAATGAAGTGTTTCATGCCTATCTCTCCATACCTTTTTGTAACTGCATACATCACTGGAAATGCTGAAAGTCTGCTCTGAAATCCCCTCTTGTCTATCCTTCAGAATAATTTTCTCAAAAAATAATTTGAGGCTATGAAACTCGGTAAGGAACTTTGATAAAATGGGATTGAGAAGACTATCAACATGGGAAATTGTCCACCTCATGCCTCACTTTGGTCTTTTCTTGGTAGGAAAGAATGTTAACTCAGGTCTTCATGATGTGTTTGGCAGGTTATTACAGCCGTGACTGTGTGCTGCTCTTTCACTTTGAAACAGGCTTTCTTCTCAGCATTGAATACTAACAAGTGTTTAAATAATATATATACATGTATTATTTTTTATTTTCTCATTTATACAATTTTTTATTCATTTTTTTCAGTTAATTTTGGAATTCTAATCTTAAAATCTATCAAAGATCAGCCTTAGTTCTACTTGATGTTTCCATCCAACTTTTTTTTCTCTACATAGTGAGAGTGAGCCAGGAGATACCAAATGCATGTTCACTCCCAGGCATTAACCTTTTGACTCCAAGCTGCTTCACAAAGGTTGTTTTTATAACCAAGGTAGATTTATTTTTTCCTTGGAGGATTCTCCCCAGAGTCTCTTCTTAATCCTTCCCTTCAAAGCCCTTCACAGCCACATGAGCAGTTCCAGGCTGAGTCACAGGCAAGAATGATGTCCTTCAAGACCATTTCTGTGCCATCGAGAGAGGATTATTCTGGAGAAGCAACCTCATGATCCAGCACCCACACAGCTCCTGGCCTCTGTGGAGCTTCCCAGTGCTCGAACATGGAGACCAGCTTGTCTTAGTGACTCATAGAATAAGAATACAGATTAGCTTGTCAGGCTGTCCTGCGGATGCTCAGTCAGGCTTTTCATCCCTCGCCTGTTCTGGTGGCTACACAGGGAGGTCTGGAAATATTAACATGTCATTAGCAGCTTTTATTTAGGAAAAGAGGAGGGCAATCCCTAAAACAATTCTTTTTGTTTCAGCAACCCTATGTCTAGGAATTCCTGGAACAAAGGGTCATAAATGTAAGCAGGTGTCATTCAGAGCACGTTAGAAATCATAAAATCTGGGCTCTGTGCTGGCCAGTCATACTGTCCAATCGTACAGTATCTTGGCCTTGACTTGCTGTGGGAGGGCTCGGTGCAGGTAGTGAAGGTTTCTGCTGGGATGTTATCTGAGTGCTCTCAGCCACTCTTTAGTGCCCAAAGACAGGAGAACACTCAAAGAACTCATTGCCACACCAGGGATCTTGGACTGAGGACTGTATTACCATACTGACAAAAAGAAAAGATGCCAGAATTTGCTGTGCATCATGAAGAGACGCCTGTTTTTCTTTTAGTGATGCAGAGAACCCACAGTGGTTGGTTTGATACCGTTTCAAACTGATCCCGGGCCGTTCTCCGGGTCCAAGGACGTGCCATGGGGGATGAGCTGTACCCTGCAATCCTGAGCCGTCAGGATGAGGTGTGCAACCTCGAGCAGCAAGGGACGACGCTGAGGCTGCTCTGAAGCGTGCCAGGATCCACATTGGTCCCAGAAAGTCAATGACCCCAGACCCTAATCCTTTGCCAGGACCATCTGGGTCACAGGCAGTCGGCTCCCTGAAACTTCAGAGTTGTTTAGAAGGCAATAGCATCCAAGTGTTTATTCCTTTTTTTAGTTAATGAACATGTAAATGAATGTAAAAACACAAATAGAAGACAAATGATATTTTCCTAGCAAACTGAGCGTGTTGCTTGTGTGTACTGAAGATTTAATAAGCATGATTAAGTCTAGGCAACCATTGAGAGGAGAAAAGTTTGTCCTCAGGCAGAGGAGCCTTTCCCAGTTTGTGTTCTGAAAACCGAACCAGTTCAGAATGGGAACAGCTGCAAAGCTCCCTTTTATTTTTACATTGAGATACAAGAGCAGCATTTTCCCCAGAAAGAAGATAATCTGAGTATGACTTTGCCTCAAGGTGTAGCCCCGTACTTCTTCAGGGCTGTTTGGTTGCTCCCGTAAATCTCTCTGAAACATTTGGTGTCTGAAATAGCAGGGAAGCAAAGCCGGTGGGGATGGGATCTTTTTTGGGGAGGCAGTGGTCACTGGGTCTGCTCAGGGCCATCGTCTGCACTGGGCAGTTCTGGGATGAATTACTCTCTGTATTTACTTCTCTGCCTTGATTATTGTATTTTGTCTCTTCAGCGAGATGGCAGAAAGAGGTCGACCTGGTGCCTGCTGTGATATATATTATGTCTTCTCAACTTCCTCGGAAAATGGAAGGGCTTAAAAGTTTGCACGTGTATTTACTTTATACGCATGTTCTGCAAACCTACTGGCAAATAGCTTTGATGTTCAGAGTGTTGTGACTACACAGGGCATCGTACCCCATCCTCGGTGCCCCAGGGAATCATCTTGGTGTAAATCTAAATAACGCAGCTGTGCAGGCAGCAGTGCTCTCCTCCCTCCTCTCCCTGAAAACCGTGGTTAGACAGTCTCTTTCACCAAAAATCAGTCCTGTTTACTCTACTAGTGGCTTCCCACCTTGTACAAACACCATCCCTTCCCATTCAGAAACCATTTTTGCAAGGAAGGTGTTAAAATCATCTTTTTCTGAGACTCACCGACAGCTAAGACCAGTAATTATTTTCACATATCCAGGGAAATGCTGATTGGAATTATTGCACATATCTTCATATGTGATCAGAAAAGGGTAATATAATTTTCCTCTTCCTAATGTTCAGCATAATTATTCACAGCCCTGCAAAACAGGTGTAAATTGAATCAGAAATGATCGTACAAGGCCACACATCAGCTGAGGATGCAGCCAGTGGGCGCGGGTGCAATTACCTGCACGAGCACGTCGGAGAAATAGATTACTTGATGGAGCAGACGTCATTGCTGGTTCTTTATCTGAGTAAGGTGCATACACGTGTGCATGGAACAACGACAGAAGTCCTGTGCATTTAGAATAAATGAATTCTGCAATGAAGGCAGTTGCTGTGGGTCTTATCCATCCCCCCCTTTCTGTGGGGCAGCTTCAGGGACTGAAGATGAAGTTAAATGCAGGTTCAGACCCAGTAGCATATCATGACTACAGGGAATGTGGCATTTAAAATTTCAGTAAGCACAGATCCCTCTAATACTAACTTTATTTTTCCTCTGCTAGACAACCTCTTCAGACCAAAGGAAAGATTCATTCCGGAGAAGGAGATGCATATGAGATCGAAAAGGTACAGATCGCTTCGGTTTAGAGTACACTGCGAATCACTGCCCTCTCACTCCCAAGGAAGCTTGTTTCCATGTCATCTTCATCCACAGGAGTGCTGGCCTGTCACGCTGCTTGCTCTAGTTTTGTTCAATACTCGTGTTTTTCATCCACTGTACTAGCCTGATAGATTCACCATCGTTTATGGCAAGGATAGCTGCAAATGGCTACCTGGAGTGCTCAAGGTTTACCCCATTTCTCTGCTCCAGAATGCAATCTCCAGCCAAAACAGGCTGCTTTAAGAACTCAATATTGCCCACAAGGATCATCCAGGGGCTGGAGCACCTCTGCTACAAGGACAGGCTGCGGGAGCTGGGATGGTTCAGTCTGGAAAAGAGAAGACTTTGGGGTGACCTAAGAGCTGCCTTCCAATACCTGAAGGGAACCTACAGGAAGGCTGAGGAGGGACTTTTTACAAGAGTGTCCAGCAATAGGAAAAGGGGAAATGGGTTTAAGTTGAAGGAGAATAGATTTAGATTGGATCTTAGGAAGACGTTCTTCAGTACGAGGGCAGCAAGACTTTGGAATAAATTGCCCAGAGATGTTGTGGCTGCCCCCTCCCTGGAGGTGTTCAAGGCCAAGTTGGACGGAGCCTTGAGTAGCCTGATCTAGTTGAGAGGTGTCCCTGCCCATGACAGGGAGGTTGGACTAGATGATCTCTAAGGTCCCTTCCAGCCTCGGCCATTCTAGGATTCTATGATTCTAGGAAATATTGCGAGGAAAAATCAGAACTGAACAGTCTTTGTATGCATGTAAAGCATGGGACTGCTGCAAGGGAATGTCCAACTTTCTTTTCAACCCCCTGGGAATTTTATCATTAATTTGAGGAGAAGAAGATCAGACTAGAAGTCACCTTTCTGAGGGCAAATCATGTTATTTTAAAAATGGGTAGATTATGTTCTCCTTGGTAAAAAGAGTTCCTAATGATAGTGAAAAAAATGTTAACAGCCTACAGTCTTATAATGATGGTTTTCTTCTCTTTTAGAAAAATACTTGAAGATAATTGCTTGGTATTAATTTTGTGACATAATTATAAGAAAGTGTACAGGCCAGATTCTGGTTTGAATTATGTTACTATAAATTGAAAGCAACTCCACTGAGCTCATTAGAAGCTACTCTAGAATTATGCTGTTGCACTGAGATAACCTGCTTCCATCTCTTTCTTTACTTTTTAGTTCAAAATTAGGAGTGTTTTTCAGGTCAGATTTTGTATAAAAACATTATTGTTAATAACTTATAATTCCCCTGTCATGAATCTAATTCTAAGTACTTGGGGATGCCCATTAATGCCAAGTATTACACCGAAGGCAAAGGTTTCCTATAGGAAAACCAAATTATTTGTGAGTCTCGGGGATGGTGTGTGAGGTTAACTTCCTACATTCATTCCAGGATTTATGACAATTTACCCGAAGTAAAAAAGAGACAAGAAGAGAAACAGAAACGGATCATCATCCAGAGCAACAGGCTGCGCGTCGAGATCTTTAAAAAGGTAAGGAATCAGTGTGAATGCCAAGCACACTTTGTAACCCTTCTTTACCTGTCAGTGGAGGCAGGACCTGCCTGGGGAGCCTGCACTAATCATGTGCAAACCCTGAGAACAAAGGAGGCTCCTTCAATCTTAACCTTGGGGTGAGGCACTTCTTCAAATTTGAATTAACAGCTGCACCTTGTGCTGGAATAAGCACCCTCCTTTCGAAATGAGTAATTAGTTGTGGTAGAAAGCTGCATTAGCAGTTAATCCAGGTGCAGACCTGAGGCGTTCCTGAAAATTCCTGCTCCACGCTGCACACAAGTACCGGTTTCCCCTTGTTTAAGTGCTCTATTCTGCCATCTAATTACACCTTTATTGTCCAAGATGGAAAAGCTTTCAGTGCTTTTTTTTTTTTTTGCCCTTTTTTTTTTTTTTTCTGAGCAATGTACCCAGTAGACTTGAAGTCTGAAAACGCTAATGCCATCCCACCTGCAGTATCATGGAAGATTTCTACGGTTAGAACAACCTTGTGTATTTTAAAGGTATCTTAAGGCTGGTTTACATTGTTGGGGTTTTTTGTGTTTGTTTCTCCTAGCAATTACTGGACCGGCTCCTTCAAAGAAACACAGAGTGACAAAGGATTCTCTTGCCCATCGTCCTAATTGGATCTTGAATGCCTTTGACTGCTAGATAAGCCATAAAATTTACTGTTATCTCAAATGCCTGGAGGCATTTTTCTTATCTTTGGCTTTTTATATAAAGGAAGATCGTTTATATTTCAATTGAAATTTTACGGCAACTTTCAAGTAATCAAAAACAGTCTAAACAGGAACACAGCTGTTTCAGAGCATCACCTTTTGGGGCAGTTTACCCAGAGGAAATAATTTTCAGGATTTTTAATGCAAATGCTGAATTACAGCGGTATTATTTATCTTAACCTTTTAAAAACTATATGTGTCTCTAGCAATAGAACTGGGTTTATAAGATTTGGAAAACCTATTTCTCCAAAGTGTTCTATTAATTGATTTCCTGTGGGTTAAATCCTTGAAGTAAAGAAAAATGAATATCGTTATTTGTTATGTTTAGAATCTAGCTGAAATAGCATTACCACATAATCATAGCAGCAGCAGTTTCACATTAATACTTAACATACCAAAAGGGACCAATATTTTAGCTCTCTGAAGAACTCTATTCCTGTTTATATAGTGAATCTACATAGCAAGTTTACCTGTTAATGAGCAATATTTAAAAATTTGACTGTAACAGTGTTTTTTTGTGTTTTTCATTGTAATATATATTTTACTCCACTTCTGTGAGCATTAAGTATTTATAGAAATGGCATGCTAAGAAGTGGTGCCAAGAAGTATGTTTGCATCAAAACTGCAAAACTAAAACCATCTGTAATGTTTCCTCCGAAAATATTTAAATCTTTATTTGTACATTTTGGAAGTAAAAACAAGCAGCTTACAAACCAACGGACTTTATTTATGGAATAAAATATGAATATAATATTGATCCAACAGCTATATTTTTATTTGGTACTGTTAAATATAACACAGCCATTGAAACTGCTTGAGAAGTTATGCCACAAATCCTACGGTAAAAAATACTGCCCATAAAAATCATTGCAAGCATTAACCTCTTTTGCACGAACACTTGGCTGAGTGTGTTTGAATGAGGCTGGAATCTGGCCTTTGATATCTACGCTTTATTTTTCTAATCTAGCTGAAGATGTAAGGTCAGGTTTTTGGGAAGAAGGTTGTTTGTGAGCTGGGTTTTGGCCACTGAGATAATCTCCAGCTGCGTGACCTGTGCTGGACACAAAGAACTTGGGTTTATTTTGTTCTCTGTCCCATTAGATTACTTTTCCTCTTTGTGTTTCAGCTTCCCAGTTTGTAAAGTAGGATTAATGATGCTAATTTTTGCTCACCAAGAAGGTAGAGATTTATTGAACAAATATATTGCATTCCAGAGAGGTATCTTTAAAAACTTGCCAATTAGTTCAATACCCTTCGAGAGGAGATGTAAGGTGAGGTAATGCTGACTGTGAGGAAGAAGCTGCAGGGATTCTTCCCCAGAAAAAGTCTTTTTCATCAAATAAGTAATGCTGTGCTGGAAACTGAAGTCAGAGCTGGACCACAAACGGCCTCTCTTGTAAAAAAGACTCAAGAAGGAGCATCCTCCAAGCTTTGCAGCTCAGCTGCATGGTAGATCTGCTCCTCTGTGAGTTCGTTGATCTCTCTTGCTGCTCTGTAGGAAAAAAAAAAACAACCCAACATATGTGGCCTGCCTCAAACAGGAGGAGCTTTGTCTCTGTGGTGGACCTCTGGGTCTCCACCATCAAGGGATAAATTGTAGCCATAAACACACCCACACGCTTGGTCTCCTAGCCTGAATCTGAAGGATTATCTTTCGAGCTTTCTTCCAATTATAGCTCACTGCAACAACTGGAGACACTTCCTATAAAAGTCAGCGCCAAAACCTCCTTTGATTTCAGTAAGAATCTAGCCTTTGGTTCCTGAGTCTCTAGTTTCTTGACTTCACAGAAAGGCAGCTTTGGTTCATCAGGTTTGTACCCTTCAGGAGCATTATTTCCTGCATACAGCCGTAGAGAAATATTATATACATCTAAGCCTACTTTGCTGTATACATTTAAGCCAGCTCCTAGTCTTACCCTAGGGCCACAGCGAGAGGTTTTGGGACAGAGACAAGACATTTAGTAGTCGGTATCCAAAGAGCACACGGCAAGATACTCAGTGCTGGGTGATGGATCTCCCTGGGTGTGGGACTGACACCTAAAGCCACCTGGAGAAAAGAGCCCCAAAACTTTTCCCACTTCTTCTCTAGCAGGGTAGAAGAGCCAGAGCGTTG
>NW_009711020.1:0-9594 GCF_000703405.1 Apaloderma vittatum | reverse complement strand
TATTCTGCATGGAAATCGGACATTTGACCTGCAGGATACCCAGGAACTAAAGGGAAATGGCTTAATCTCCCTGCCATATGTCCCTCCTTCATGCCCACGCAATTTTATATGTGTATGCAAATGCATGTAAATATATGCATATGTGTCATGCTTCTCATTGTCTGGCTGGGAGTTTCAAACAGAGGAGCTGATCCTCCTTAGAAACCTCCTCACGAAGAAATGAACCACGTGAGCAACTGCAACAAACGGCGCAGGCTTGGTGTGACGTGGTTCTCCCTGGTGCCTGCCCCTTGGCCACCCCACCGACCTGCCGACCAGGGCAGGGTGCTGCTCGGCTGACCCGGGTCCCTCTCATTTCTGCTGGCCATCCTTGGAGACAAGGTATCCCACCGACCTGCTTTATCTTCATCCGGCTCACGAGTAACTGCACCGTTGCATAGATTTAAAAACCAGTGCACTACTCACAAAACATTTCGGGTTTGTGGAAGGGTTACTTCCAAACGTTTTTATTTTCTCTAAATGAAATTTTCAAATATGTGGCAATTTGAGGTGGAAATTCTCTTCTGTAAATAAGCTTGGGAACATACCTAGTGAGCAAAATGCATGATGCAAATCACTGTCTGGGAATGTTTTATATGATATGAAACCTTTGCTTCAGAAAAACAGAAATTATCTCTGCTGCAAACCTAATTTCTCTTTCTGGGCCTCAGAAAATAAGGTATCTGGTAATGTAACTAGCAAACAATTCTGACATTCATTTCAGCTCTACAATCCAGTCCCTGTAATAGAAAATAGACTGTACAGGAAAATGTTACTTCAGAAAAACATGAGCCTCGGAGATTTAGCCCTATACAAGCAGGCATCAACTTAATGAAGTTTGGAGTGAGGAAAAAAAATTGGCATAATTTCACTTTGGGCTTGCAGGCATTTCACAGTAAAGAGCATATTTGCCATCATGTAGTACTCGACACAGAAAACACCCCAGCCTAAATTAGAGAGCACCCACACTTGTCAGGTGCTGGAATTTTCCTTCTCGTTGCACGCTGTTCGAGCTCAGGTTCTCTGGCTGCCAGCCCATGACATACGTCTTCAGGAGGGACGCATTTTCCCACCACTACAACTATACAAGGATTAACATCTCTGGTAACAGACATTGCCATTTATTCCTCATCTCCCCTGCTGGACCATCGCTTTTCTTGCTTCTGTACATTGAGATGGCTTCGGGCGTTAAGACAGAGCCAGCACATTCTCCTTGTGAGACAGAAAACCTCTCAGTTGAGTTGACATCTTGCATTATTGAAAATGTTGCCCACCCGGCGAACGCACGGTGGTTTAGGTGTGCAAGACATGGTGTTTGTTTGTTTGCTTGCTGGCGTCATTAATTTCATCGGCCAGCAATATTTCAGTAAGGGTTGAAAGTCATCGCAACATAAAGCACTGAGGGTTACAGTATTCTGGGGATTTATTTTAAACCCAACTATTTTCCTGTGTATGTGTATGCAAGTCATTAGTTGTTCTTCGAGTTTACTCAGCTGGTCAGATAGATAAGGAGACTGTCTGGGTAAGAATTTTGCGGGGTTTTGTTGTTGAGTATCTGGGATTGGGCATGTTAGTGTCATGTTTTCTGTAAGAGCGCTGGTTTACAAGGGAAACAACACGGAAGAGCAGGGATAAAGTTTCTGGCAGGTCTCTCCAGAGGAAACCATTCCCCAGTACATCCACTGCAGGAACAGCCCCGTGGCTAAAAATACCCCAGCTGGCCTCATCTGTAGAGAAATTTGCCCCTTTGACTTCAGGGATAAAAATGCCTTGTGCGCTTCAATGGGTAGTAATTATCTTTCCAGGAGCATTGACTGGCCACTTGTTCACGGACGGAGTAGATCACAACTCAGGGTTGTCCCACAGGGTCACGTTTCATCAAGAATTGTGACTGAAGCCTGTGTAGCTTCTCTCTCAGTAGGCTTCTTGCCGAGTTGGGTTACAGCTGGCTGGATGCTCCTCTGCTGCCATGGCCACACATCAACACCAGGCAATGGGGCTTTGAGAAGTTCCAGCCCCAGCTGAGACCATTCCCATGTTGAAAATAAAGAGCATCCTCTTTTTTAACTCAGGCATCTTACTTTTCCTCATTCTCCTCGGCTCTGCACCAAAGCTCTAGGAGGCAGGATTGCTTACTACCCATTTTAGATGACCCACAGAATAAGATAATGAGGTGTAGCATCTCCCTAGCGTCTGCAGAGTGATTAAAAAGGGAAAAAAGTAATTTCACAAATGTGCTTATGATACACACAATTTATAAAATTAGTGAATAGGGAAAGTGCAATGAACTGCTTAAGGTTTGTGTTGCATAAATAGGAATATGTAAAAGAGCCCTTAATTGCAGAGATGCTTCTTTTTTTTAGAAATTGGTTACAGAGACTTTATATTTTAAATACTTTTGTCTTCTACAATATCTTAAAATGACTAGACTTTATTTAATATATAACTGTAAGAAGATCTTTATGCAAAGACCTATTACACGTAGGCTGCTCCATGGTTCTAGAGCTCCTGCAGGTCTGCAACTGGCTTGAGAAATTGCCAGCAGAAAATGGTAAAGACCCTTTTGAAACCCTTTGAGCTTGCTCTTCTTTCTTGGGCCATCTGTAAATGCACCATCTAATGTACTCCTGCAGCTCTTGAAGCAGTGCTGGAAGAATGGGGAGACTTCCATTTTTATTTCATGTTTCCATATATTTTTTTTAGAATGTGAGCAAGAACTTTCTATACTCTTCTGGAGTGATGTGGGGAAAGTTAATAAAGATCATGACCAAAGGACGGTCATGGAAATGGTGCCCAGTCTGAGCTTGGATGAATCTTCCTTGGTAACGCTGTCTGAAAAAAGGCCCCTCAGCAATTGTTGCAATGAGTAACTGTGGCCAGGGAGTTTGGTTTCTTTTAAAAAAAGCCCCACATATTCAGGACAGAAGTCTGGTTTTGTAACTGGGTTTTGTGTCGCTGCAGAAGGAGGCAAGGAGATGGGCTAGAGGCAGACACATCCCATGATTTGGGGGAGAAAAGATGAGGAAAGGACGATGCAAACAGTTCCCTCCTTGACGGCCGTATGGTCTTCAGCAGCATCACAGTGATGTCAAGGAGAGGGAATTACCACTTCTTATTTTAGACTGCCAATATATAGAGAAATAAACCAGTGCCCAAATATTATATCCACATTAGTTCTTCATGGCTAATGTTGTTACAAGGAATACCAGAGGAATTAGTAATGAATACCCACTCACTGTAAAGTGTCGCCAGATATATACTTAACTTGTAACGCTACTGGGAGCACATATATAATTTTTGTGTTTGTTATGTAAAAATATGACTTTGAGGGCTCATTGGTCTAAATTTAATTATGTAATGGCATAAGTTAAACTGCATGAAAGATATATAATTATGGGCTGTTCTATCTAATACTATTAGCCAATGTTACAAACCCAGCATTTTACTTCTATTTGTTTTAGTTTTGAGAGGTTACACTTGCAGTGTTTGTGACCCAAAACAAATGAAACTTTTGCTTCAGAATCGAACAGTCAGAAAATGCCTATAATAAAAGACGTTCTGTTTCAGTCTTCCTTTCATAAATAATATGAGATTAAGATACCTAAATGATTCATTCTCCCATGATGTGTACCACTCTACTTTTTACCAATTTCTCTCAAAATTCCTATTAGGAATATTTTTCTTTAAAAAAACCCCACACTCAAATATGCTGTCCTCCTAATTTACTGTTCCAGCTTTTATAATGATGGATGTTGCATTGTTTTGTGGTTTACAGAGGGCTAGACAGGAATATTAAAAATATATGACTTCATAATTTTTAGTCTGAGTTGAATATTGTCCTCTTGTGAGATGTAAAATTTTGTGGGTTTTTCTTTCTTTTGTTTTCAGGGAGACAGTGAAATCTGTAGCAACAGATCAAAGTGGTTATTCTCAGTGTCTGGTCTGAATAACAAAAAATATTTAATGGGTTACTCGTCATATTTTAAAGGGATTTTAGCAGAAGACACCTTCTTGCCATGCTCTCAGAAATGTCCTGCCTAATAAAAAGGTCCTGGTGGAGAATCATCGCTTCTCAGAACGAGTATTGAAGGTAGTGGGAAAGGTTAAAATGATGTTTCTTCCACCATGGAAAATAAGAATCTCTTCAGGTGGTCTGAAAAATAAGGAGCTATTCAGATCCTGGGGGAGAAGATATAGGATGTCCAAAACAGAGGCACAAATTACTCTCGTTTGGACATTTTCAGGGGTTTTGTGTAGCAGCCTGTTGGGCAGAAAAACCTTGGTGCTTCTTCCTGTGTGGTGGAATTTCCTTCTCACTACAGTAAATGAGTGCTGATCAACAGCAGGGCACCAACTGGGGAGACAGTGCAACTCTTTTATTTGTCTATATTTCTCAGAATATTAATTCCTATCTGGTAATGTTAACCCAGTGGATGTGCCATGGGTCCCTGCAAGGGAGCACGACGATCACTGCTTATTGCAGTAAGTTTGAGTAAGAAAATGGCAGCACCAGACCAAAAAGTGGAGTTTTAGGGCTGTGCAGAAGTGCTGGAGAAGACCATTTACTTATTTATTCATTGTTTATGAAGTTAGGCGTTCGACCAGGTGTTACTAAAACCGGAAAAACTTTAGCCAATGTGGGTTTTAGCTTTTACTGGAGAAAGACTGGGAGAGGAATAAGCCAATCATAGAATCATACAAGCATAGAATGGTTTGGTTTTGAAGGCACCTTAAAGATCATCTCATTCCACCCCTCTGCCCTGGGCAGGGACACCTCCCACCAGACCAAGTTCCTCCAAGCCCCGTCCAACCTCGCCTTGAGCACTTCCAAGCATGAGGCATCCATAACTTCTCCGGGCAACCCGTTCCACTGTCTCACCACCCTCACAGTGAAGAATTTCTTCCTGATGTCTAATCTAAATCCACCCTCTTTCAGTTTGAAACCATGACTCCTTGTCCTACCCCTACGCTCCCTGACAAATGTCAGTGGCTAATTGGGCGTGGGGTGAAGTGAGGAGCAGAGCCCCACATCTCACAGGAGGTCGAGGCTGATGGGTCAGGGTGTCGGGGGGCCATGGAGGATGCCCACCCACAGGGAAGGTGCCCAAAGGTGGGGAGGGTACCCCAAGGGAGGCTCAGCTCCAGGGTGGAGGCACAGGAGGCTCAGCTGCCGGTGGTGGCTGTGCTCATGGAGAGCTCTGTGTTTGCATGACCGAGGGTTTATGCTACAGGAAAAGAATGTAACAAGGGACGGTGTGAGGTTTGGCTTTTTGTGTTTTAACTGCTGAAGAATTTAGGGGGTTGCTGCTGTTGTTGTTAAGGTCCTGTATCCCTGGAGCGGTGAGTTTCTTTGTTTGCTCTTCCTTGAGCTCCTCTTGCCTTTTTAACCCTTGGCCCTGTTACAGCAGCCTGCAACAGTCCTTGTGCAGTTTCTCTATAAAGTAGTATATAGAGCTTAATTAACAGTAAAGCAGAACTTACTCCTCTGCTTTGTTAGAGGGAAGGAGCTGTTTTCCAACACGATGTTGCAGTGGAGGGGTAGGGCGACCTGGGCAGAGCAGCCAAGGGGAGAGGAAGGCGATGAGCGCGTACCACTCGCCTCCAGCCCTGCCATCCTCCTCCCAGGTAGGAAGGATGCGAGCAGCCAGTCTTCTCCAAACACACCTTCATGGAAGGGGCCTGCTCCCCTAGATTACGTTTCCTCCCCTACACAGACTGTAAATACCGCATCTCACAGCGATTTGGTTCCGACTCGGGGAGCTGCTCGGGACGGCGCGCTGGCTCAGCAAGGCACGCTGGAGTTCACGCTCGCCCAAAGATACGGAGGATGGAAACTTGCCCTCGTCGCCTAGGGAATCTGTAGAATGCAACCTCTCTCAAGTATGTGCCGTAAACAATATTTACAGCCAATATTTTCTTTCAGCATGCAGAGCCGATGGATGCTGTTCTCGGCAGCGCATTTTTTTACGTCTGAATGTGGTGACAGGGGTCTGTAGCAAAGCTCTGCGGCCAGAGGTCACGCTGCATAATGCTGTATCCCTGCCTGTTAATTATAGAGGACTGTAATCTGCCACTGCAGTCACCATTCAGCTGGATCTTGATTTTGCTGAGAGTTAATGAAGTGAGGGAGGACTGGAGACACAAAGTCTCAGCAGCTGGCTAGGGGACACACAGATTTCAAAGGGAAAAGCTTTTTTGTTTTGTTTTGTTTACTCTAAGAAGCAAAAACTTCAGCCTGGAGGCCCCAAAACTGTAGATCGCTGTAGCTAAACCCAGACAAGTCTTCATGCATTTTGGCACATGTGGAAATAAAAGGACTGGGATTTCTGGATAATGCCAGCTGCTGTGATTACAGGGAGCTTCCCTGAATATCTAAAAGGAGATAACGGCTGATCTGGGAAGATGCGAGAACAGTGTTACAGAGGTGCTTTCCCCCCAGCCAGAACTTCTTATCTTGAAATTGTTCAGCTCTTTGAGGTGGTTTATTCCCCCTCCATTTAGCCGTATAACTTGTCACGATGCCTTCCACCTAATGGCACAAAAGCATACAGTATCATAGTCTGGGGGTTTTAAACCTAATACATGTTCTTTCAGCTCCTTTTCTTTTTTTTTTTTATGTTGTCTCCTCCAAAAAACTCGGTTTTTTAACCAAAAGGAAAGTAATGGAAGTTGCATTCCTCAGTGCATCCTCCTCCTCTCCAGTGTCTGCACTAACCCACATAATGCTTCTTTCCAGGTAAGTTATTCCACATTTCTCTCTTCCGTATTGCTCTCCTCTGAACTGACCTTTTCAGTGCCATGGGAACTAAAGCTCCTGCACAAATTAGTAATTTGGTAACCAGAGTCCAAGGCAACTGCCTGCATTGTCATGCAGTCAAACATCAAAAATCACGGGTGCTTTTGGCATCAAATCATTTTCAAATGCAATGAATGTTAAGCTAAGCTACTTCAACTTGACCTGTTAAAGCGGCACAGTAACAAAGGCAGAGGCAGTCATGAGGGCTGGAGAGAAAAGGATGGATACAAAGCTGTAGCCCTGCTTGTGAATGACAAGAGGTGAGGATTGCAGCAGGACCCATTCCTGTAGGCGTTATCAGTTCTCAGTGTCCTGCTGAGAGAGGCCTGTTAAATGTTCCCAAACAGGGATGCAGGGCGATGCAGCTGAAAGAAATGCCCGAAGAGGGTGGCTGAAGGTGTCTCAGAGATCCTTGTCACTTCTTCCCTTGTCTTTCCTGCAGCCACAGGTGACCTACAGCCCCAGGGCGAAAGGGTTCACGCTCCCGTCTCCCAGAACAGAGGTGCTACAGCCCTGGGAGCTCTGCTCTTCACTTTTCCTGCAGAGCTTGAGGCTTAAAGCTGAGTGCAAACCGAGCTACCAGCATATGCCAACCTCTGCTTAGTGAAGAAATAGCAATGTGTTGGGTTTCCCTTTCCTAAGGAGATAAAAATAAAGAGCAAAAAGCCTATTTAGCTGTTCACATGCTCTTTTTTCTATTGAAGGATAGCCCTAAACTAGCATAGAGGGGAGTGCATGATTTGGAAAGATCATTTGGATGATTTAGTTGAAGAAAAACTACATACAAAGAGTAAGGAAGATAAGGAAGACAAAAATGGAAGGGATTTAAAAAAGAAAAAAAAAACATTAAGAGGCAGTTGCAAAAGATATAAAGGTAAAGAAAACCGTGGAAGCCGTGAGACATGTCTACAAAACACCCCCGGAAGGGAAGGAAGGAAGGAAGGAAGGAAGGAAGGAAGGAAGGAAGGAAGGAAGGCCATTGCCTGTCGGAATAACCTGGAGAATCGGGATTGTGGCTCCCTTTGAAGCAGCCACACAACCTGGATGCAATTTTCATTTCCTGCGGAGAAACTCAGCCTTGTTCTTCTGAAGTGGACAAACCAAGCCTCATAAAACTAATTGTGGGAGGTGGTTTGACATGAGAAATTAAAAGCCAATGTTTGGCCTGTCTTAGGCACACAGTAGTGAAGCAGGGGCACTTCAGATTAATTTCTCTTTTCCTTGAGGGCTTTTATTTTTTTTCCCTAAAAGAGTTTTGAAACTTCTGAGCAGTTGCACTGTTGTCCTCCCGATGTAGAAGTAACTGTAATTCAGTAGCATTCTGGCATGGAGGTCATTAATAAAATATTTGGGATGTTTTTTTGTGTTAAACTATCAGTTTATCAACTTCAAGCCCATAAAATCAGAGTGGTAAAATGCAAGTGTTCCTTTCAGGTTAACTTTTGGGGAAGGAGGAGGAACTCTGATAATATCTAGTTCATTCATGCTAGTGAATGACCAAGATATAATTGGCTCCACATTGTCTGTTAGTAAATATTGCTACTCAAAATAAAAATACTACCATTTAAGTGAAAAGCCTTGTGAGACTACCAAAACACTATTTAGAAGTTCTTAGTTCCCGTTGACTGTTTCTTTCTTTTTCTATAAATGAGGAAAATAAGTTCAAAGAATAAAGATGTCAACATGGCTTTTATGGTGGCCTTCCACAAATGAGTCTTTATTTTGATTTTAACACTTTTAACCAACGTGCTGTGGGGAGCATATATGTCCTTAGTGAGAGAGCGAATAGAGTTCATCCCTTTGTATTTTAAGGAATGAAAAGTTGCTGACTACAGCTGCTAAAATGCAATTGGCAATGAGTGAGTAGGGACTATTTAGGTATTTAAAGGGTAGCATTTGGGCATTTAAAGGTACAGGTAGGATAATCCCCAACTGCTCACAAGGATAAGGGTTTCCTGGGAAGGGGAGTGATGAAGAAAATGTGTGCTGCTGATGTTAGACTTGAGGGATAAATTTAGAGAGAGTTCAAAATTCAGAGCAACTGGAGGTGAGTCCATGGGTCTAGTTTTGGGCAGAGAAGTAAGGGGAGAAAATGAGCTTTTTAGCTGTGAAAAAAACAGCCAATAAGAAGCTCCAGAGCAGATCCAAATCCATGGTTCCAAAACAATTTTTTATAAGTGAGATTGCTGGTGTTGTGCCTGCTGACGTACAGACATGGATTAGGCCAGTTTTGCCAACTCTTTCATGCACAAGGAACATGGGGCCAATCTGCAGAATTTGGTATCGGTATCCAAACAGTGAGATCTGGGAGGAACGGCAACAAATTAAAAATAAAACTGCACAATAAAATTCTGTGAGGATTTACAGGATTAGGATCTTTCTTTCCACTGCCCTACAGCATTCTGTGCAACATGTGGGCATTACATGTATGATTTTGGTGGTACATTAAGGAATAGATAATCTGTATTTGGTTACTCTCCCAGACAGTCAGTAATAATAGTTTGAATGAGGGAGATTTTAAAAAATGCATCTGGCAACTCCGTGGGTGTGTTGGTCGGGTTTCTTCTTTTAAGAAGAGCACAATATAAAATAAGTCGGAGGCAGCAGAAACAACTCCGAAATAATTATGAAACCAATAAATAATCTCTAACGTATGCGGATGACTTTCCGGAGGAACAGCCAGGGCTGCTTGTGCAGCACAAATAGGGAAAACCTTGGCAGCGGAGAGGGGGCGACGACCCCAGAGCCCCCCCTCTGGG
>NW_009711019.1:65873-83531 GCF_000703405.1 Apaloderma vittatum | reverse complement strand
CGTTTAGTGGGTCAGCAGGCGCTTTATCTGATCCAGACTCCTCTCCTTTCCCCCTCCCGCGTGTGTCCGCAGACGATGTCTAGCAAGGAAAAAGGAAAGTTCGAAGAAATGGCTAAAGGAGACAAAGCTCGTTATGACAGGGAGATGAAAAACTATGTTCCCCCCAAAGGCGAGAAGAAGGGGAAGAAAAAGGACCCCAACGCTCCTAAAAGACCACCGTGAGTGTTTCTGTCACCAAAAAAATAAATGAATACTATTTTTTAATAGTCTCACACTTGATTTTAACCACTGTCTCTGATTTTAGGTCTGCATTCTTCCTTTTTTGTTCTGAACACCGCCCCAAAATCAAAAATGATCACCCTGGCTTGTCTATTGGAGATACAGCAAAGAAACTAGGTGAAATGTGGTCTGAACAGTCGGCCAAAGATAAACAGCCATATGAACAGAAGGCTGCAAAACTAAAGGAGAAATACGAAAAGGTAAAGTGAAAGTGATAAAATAATGAAGTTGTAGAGGCCAGTGGAAATGTGTGACTTTTGTTTTACACCTAGACTGTCGTGGTTCATAACTCTAAATGTTTAGGGCAGCCCTTGTCAGGCTTCGGAATGGATGGAAAGGTGTGGTGTCTGGAAGGTAGCTGTAGCCCTTACAGTGACCCTGGGTGAGGTTTTTATGTGTCTAGAGATTTTACCAGTAAGATGCTTTACTTGCAGAAAACTGGTTACATGACTGGTAAGATATACAGTCATACTCCAAAGCACCATGGTCATAAAATTCTTAAAACTGTCTGGATTGTGCGTTTTCCTGCTAAAAGGTGTAAGCATAAAGCCCCCAAGTTGAAACCCCGCTTTTCTGCACACGCTGTATTTGATCTGCACCTTTATTTTATTATTAAGTTATTCAGGCAGTACAAATTTGTACTCATAACTACGTTGCCAGTGACGAACCAGCATTTTCCTTGCAGGATATTGCAGCGTATCGTGCCAAGAGCAAGAGTGATGCAGGAAAAAAGGGCCCAGGTAGGCCTGCAGGATCTAAGAAGAAAGCAGAACCAGAAGAGGAGGAGGAGGAGGAAGAGGATGAGGAAGAGGAGGAAGAAGATGAGGATGAGGAATAAATGAATGTGTCCTGCTGTAAAGATTTATGCTCAGAATACAATATTTTGCTAAGAATGTGAACTCAAGTGCAGCTCATTGTTAGCTTCAGTATAAAAATCTGTACAGAATTGTGTATAGGTAATGTGGTTCTTTGTAGGGAGACCTATCTTTAATGTAAGTAGTAGCCAAGGGCTGCTGCAGTTTGGTTTAAAAAAAAAAGTTGTGGAATGTTTCTGCATATTTAATGGTTTTGTTGAAATTCAGTGAATGATAGTCAGGTGTTTCTTGATAGCTAAGTAAAACAAAGGAGGTAGCTTAATAGCTGTTCTTGTATTTTGTAGTATATTGCATTGTATTACTTTTTTAACAATTTTGTAATAAAATGTTGTACATGATTATTGTATTCTTGATGTTTCTGAGAGGCTGGGTACTTCCAGAATGCTGAACCCCTGGCACAGAATAGTGCTTTGCATTGTTCCTGGACTGTTGCCATTACTGCAAAACTGGCATGTCTCTTGCAAGTGTTCACTCCTAGGGTTCATACAGGAATTTAAACTTTTTTAACCACACTTCTCTCTCCCACATATACTACCATTAGCTGCAACTGATGTTTTCCTTACACTAATGTTTGCCTCTTACCACCTTTTGAGTGATTAAAAGCCCACCAAAGTGCCTCTATAATTTTTAAGTGACTTAAGTTGCTAGAAATTATTCCTGGATTGTTTTCTCTCTCCAAACTGCTGCAGCAGAGGTCTTAAAAGTTTTGTCCCAGTGTATTAGGTGATGACGAGCAAATCTCAGGAACTTTTCTCCCAGAGCTTGGGGTCACTGGCCTTTTCTGCTGTCCATAGGGGCACAGGAAAGCTGGCTCTAAGGCAGAGGTGGTTAGAGGTCTGTCTGCCCAGATGTTCCCTACTGCTTCCCTCTCCCTCTGGCCCCAGTATTAGTGGCTTCTCATAAAATACACAGCTTGCAGAACAGCATGGAAAATGTTGGAATGTTATCCCCACACGTGCCAGTAGATTCCTGCAGAAAAGACAGGAGGCATTTGCAACGAACATGTGCTCAATGGTACGTTTGTGTGTGTGGCGGTAACGGTATCCTCAGTTATGCTGTTTTTTGGCTTTATATTTTTTGGGTTTTTTTTACTTGACCTTTAGCATATTTAAAAGTCTAAACCTAATACGTAACAATACTTGCAAGTGGGAAATTGGAAATCCCGCAGCTAAACTAGTTTCTGAAGTTCCATTTGTTGAAATACTAGGCATCAGCTACAAGCCTTTGAAAGGCCAGCACTGAAAAACATTTAGTAGCTAAAATACTATAAAGGAGAGCCTTCCAACTTTGTTGTTGTTCTGCTTTTAAACTGTCTCCCTATTGTCCAACAACTTCTGAAATAAATTTGCATATATTCATAGTATGTGTGTAAGATAAAAAGTGATTTCAGCACTACAACCATGGTAAGTACCACTGCAGCAGGTTATCAATAAAGTAGAATGTTTTCTCCTATAGAGACTGCAATCCTAGAGCACGCACCTTTATCCTTCACTAAAAAAATTTTTCCGTTTAGAGGCAATTCCCTGTCATAGAGTGGAGCCAAGACTATGCTGGTCTCACTCATTTCCAGCATGCTCTCTTCAGATTTCCCTGCAGAAATGCACCATCGCCTCCCCTTAGTTCTCAGACTCCCTGCGTGAACAGAACAGTGATGCTTCAAGAAGTCTTTCTGATTAAAGTAATCTTTTGCAGCATAGCAGTAGTGTCAGAGTAGATTGACTAGTTTGATTATCTGAATTTATTTATTTTTTTTTACTTCTGTCTCAAGTGCTTTTAAATTGAAATGAAATGCAACCCTTCAGGTGTCCTAGAAAGCTGTGTGGGTTACAGAATTTTAAATATTGTGTCAGAGTAAGAGCATATCTTGAGGTAAATCAGAATTAAGGAGCTCTTCTAGTATTTTCCTCAGTGAGGTAAAATAGCTTTTGGGTTCTATTTCATTTAGCATTAACTAGCTAATTTAGCTTCAGCACAATTTCCGTGCAAATCAGCACGGAACTGCCTAATGCTGCTGCTCTGTTGCCCTGCGTCCTAACGATGCCCTAGGAAAAGCCACCTGTGGGTTACTTTTGTTTATGATCTCATTTACAAATACATCCTGACTGCTGGAGAGCCGTTTACTGCAAAAATGGTCTCATCGCACCGCTCTGCTAGCCTGAGCTGCGTCATCACAGGGACCGTTCTGTTCGCGCACCATGGCAAAGCTCTGCATCAGGCTGATCCATCAACTGAGAGAGATGTCACAACTAAAGGCAATTACTAATTTTTTTTAATAATTATTTTGTCCTTTTGATAGGGAAGACATTGAATATAGATCAAAGGCAAATGGAAAAGAGCACGTGGAAATTACTCCTTTCAAATTAAGTTTTAAAAAGCCTGGTATGTCAGGGCAGGGGGTTCAGATAACACCCATCTGTGAGCACTGAAAGAACTAGTGCTGGAAAGGACTAGTAAGTGATCAAAGTGTAATGGGAATGATCAGGAAAGATGAGGCCATGGAAGAAAAGCTAAATCAGTTTTTCACATCCATGTTCAATATGGACAGCCTTATGAAATGACTCACTGGAAACTTTTCACTGGAGGTGAACTGGGAGGTCTGTCTCAAATCAAAAGGGATGCCCCAAATGCTCGCAGGCATCATCAGAAAGACTGCTCAGATCATGCTAAAGATCCAGCACGCAGGCATACCACCCAGCAAAACACACTGAAAGACCACCAAAAACAAGACAGAGGTGGGTAATCAGCAACTATGAGAAAACCACCAAAAGCAGGAAAGCAGTCTTTAAAAAATCTGAAGGTATTTCTAAACCAGAAGAAACCTGCACGCTGATAGGCCAGACACAGCAACGTGAGGCATGAAAAAAAAAAAGAGCATCAGAGCAACTCCAGAAAACAGACAAATTAATCACAACTTTGTAACGCGTCAGAACCTGGAGGCCTGCCAAGCTGTCCTAGGGAAAATAGATGCTCAGGACATAGTAGCAATAGCTAGAGAAGATTTCAGATAAAATAATACCTTTTTTTTTTTTTTTTAACCGTGTATAGGAACTTCAGGAAGTTTTCATGACCAAACTTTTTAATGGGAGAAGCATGGTGGAGCATCTGTCTCAAATCCAAGTGTAAAAGGTTTTGAAACAAAATGACAGGACAGATGGTATTCATCCAAGAGTTCTAAGGAAACTCAAGGATGAAATGGCTGAACTATGAACTGTACTTAAAAATGCCTTAGTGGTAGAGGAATGGAAGGTCACAAATACGACACTAATTTTTAGAAAGCTTTCTGTGCTTGTATGGCAAGTCGGTAGGAGCCACAGTACAGCCGAGAGCTGCTGCAAAAATCGCTAAATAGGACCCGTGATTTCACAAAAGGAAATCCTGTTCCACAGGACTATGTAAATATTCTTCAAAGAAATCAGTGAACATGAAGGTAAAGGAGATCAGGTAGTTACGGTCTACTTGAGTTTGGTCTGGTCTACTTCTCACGGAAGTATTAAGTCATCACTAAGGGCCTTGCATGAATAAATTCCTGGTTAACAAGACAGGAACAAAATCAGAATTAGTCATCAGTTTAACGCCAGTGGAGGAAAACCCATAGATTGTTTCTGGAGGTATGGTTAATGTTAACAACTAGTGACTGTTTAACATATACATAAGTGACTTGGAAAAAAAGCAGTGAATAGTGCTGCAGGAAAGATGAGGGCTAACAGCAAAGAACTGCAAAGCCAGCCTGCAGTCTGAGGTCACAGGATAATAAAGTC
Source organism: Apaloderma vittatum (assembly GCF_000703405.1). Lineage (NCBI taxonomy): Eukaryota > Metazoa > Chordata > Aves > Trogoniformes > Trogonidae > Apaloderma > Apaloderma vittatum. The sequence goes on along the minus strand of NW_009711019.1, from coordinate 78,619 downwards.
AGCAGGTGAAATACAGCGTTCACACAAAATGTATTATGTGTTAATATGTGCTCCCCAACACATGTGAAGGGGAGAAAGCAAGCCTAGCATTTATAACATGGATAATGTGGGTGGACAAACTAAATTACATTAGTCTGGAGAAGATTCTGGAGCTAGAACAGGTAATTCTGTGAAGACAAAACAGATACCTGCTAGAAAAGCAAATAGCGTGTTATGCATTATTAGGTAAAGAGTGAGGAACAAGCCAAACATTGAGGATTTCCTTACCATCTCCCTAAAGGAATATGAAATTTCCTCTTTCTTAGATCAGCTTAGAAAAAAAAGCCTCTTTAACAAGTTGGTCTTATTTTTCCCAAGCAAAACGTATGGTCTGAAGAACTGTAAATAAGCCTCTCGTTTTTGTTTTGTTTTGTTTTGTTTTTTTTCCTTGATTAGAACAGCTACAGACATGGGAAATGACTGCAGTATATACAGGCTTTTGAACTCAAATAACACAAAAGAAATTGCAAAAGGGCGTGGAGAGAAAATCAGAAAAAATGGCCTGAGTTTTACTTTTTGATTAGTGAGCGATATATTACATTGTTTTGTTAACAGCTATCACAGGCATCTTATATATACCACGGGTACATATTGTAGCACATATTGCTCAGTGATGGATTATTTGCTGTGGTGGTGACTGTCACTGATCCTGCTTCACTTGCCTTACTATCTTTACTATCTGTTTTTTTCATTTTGGCTTGTGTGGTTTTTTTTTTTCCCCCACATCTTGAAATACATACATATTTTGCCAGCAACTCCTGCATTTCCAGAATTGCTGGGCCTCTTGTATGAGCTGTACCACAGTCCTGTCTGCTTTTCTGTTCTCCCACTTGAATCCAGTGTCAAGAATCCTGTAACGGAGCCCAGCTGTTGAGCCTGCCGCTGCATTCTCCGATGCACACAGCCCTTGAGGGATGCATTAACTCTGCTGAGGGATGTGCACAATACTCAGACTTCCTCAGGAAAAAAGGTTGTGTCTCCCTCGCCAATTTCTCTTCATCGGTGCAATTAAGTAACTGCCACAGGCCAGCACCAATTAGCGACTCAACCTGTACATTGCTCTGACTATCCTGATATCCTATGATCAACCATCCCCTGTAGCCTCAGTGCTGGAGATGGTCTTGATGTTGCAGGTCTGAATATGGAGTCAACCACCAGAAAAATCTTTATAGCCTGCAGATCTGGTGCTCCACCTCTAAGTTGTATGGCTATTCTCAGTGTTGCCTGGCCCAAACATCTCGTGATAAAGTTAAATGACTCCCCAGCAGAGCTGAAGGGATGATGTTTGTGTAGACAAGAACCCATCCTTCTAAAAGGCCCTTTGAAAAATGTGCTGTGATGATGTTATTGTCAGTGGTGCCACCTTGAAGCCAGCTCCTGGCTGGCTGGACCAAGCAATGACCTAGCACTCACTACGCCTTTGGGAGTGAAGACCTTCAATGAGCCTTCATAATTCTCCTGTATTTCACTGATTTGTCTCAGCAGAGGAGTGAACTGCAGAGCCAGCACACCTCTTCAGAAACCTTGAAACTTTTTGCATAATCAGATGGATGACCAAAGTTTTCCTGTAATCAAACAGCAGTCAGACAAATTCTGGACTATTCAACAGAAAATAAAACCTCTAATTCAGAAAGTGTTGAGTTACGTATTACCAAAAGTAAGGACAATGTTAGACAAGTATCCTTTGCTCTGTCCTTTCACTTTGCCCCGCGCTCCTTGACCACATTGATCCTACTGACCACTGAGAGAGACAGGCTACTGTGCTAGCTGGACTGCTTGTCTGATGTAGTTTTGTACTTGCATGTACTTTTAAAGTTCTTAAGCTCAGTTCTTAAGTCAAAGTTCTTAAGTTCTCTGTCCATCAGAGACAAAGCGTCCTAATATTTCTGGAGTGTAGACTCCATTCTTCTCATAATCATCACATGCAAGATAACGGGATACTGTAAGAGGCCTAAAAAAAATAGCAAAAAACAAGCAAGACTGGTTCCTTTCTCCAGTTGGGAACAGCTCAGTTCAACACAACTTTATCAGCAACAGCAGTAACCAAACCCCACTCTACTACAGGGATACAGAACTGTTTTCCTCAGCAACACCCCACACCATCTTACCTTTGCTCCCAGACAGCAGGACAGGCAGCTTCCCCTTGCATTGCCTGGCTGATAAGTTCTGTCTTTAGAGGTTCCTTGGCATCTTCAGGACAGGCAGGACTTCAGGGCATCCCTCATTGCAACTGAAAGAGCAGTATGACTGGAAACACTTCCAGAGCTTGGCGTAAACTTTCTCACGGTCAGCTCTTCCCAAGTTTCTCTCCTTATGAACCCACAAGAACTCTCCAGAAGGCTGCTTCTTTCCTCCAGCTCTACTTTCATTCATTTTTTTCTGCTGCTTTAGAAATAAAAGTACAAAAATTGCAATTGTAGCTGCCTGTTGGGCAACCGTGATCGCCTTGTGGACTCTGGCAAGAGGATGTAGCCACTCTGCAGGCTCAGGCTAGCAAGGCATCCACTGCCAGGTGGGGCTCAGGGTCTCCAGCGTGTACCAGAATGTCACAGTGCTTCCACAGCAGGATGAGATCCCTGGTGGTGTGGGAGCACAGGTCACAGGGAGCACACTTTCACCCGACCCCTCAGAAATGCAGGTACCAGTCTTCATGGCTCTGGCCCTGCTGTTATCTGTAAGCGCTACTGCTGTGTCTTGTGACAGGCCTAAGCCAGAGAACATGCACCTACACACAGATCCAGAGGGCTTTATACCTGTTAAAAGATACTGGCCTGCACTGTTTTCCTGGGGAAGTGTCTCCACAAATTTCAAGGGAGAAGGCTGTATTTTGACACCTAATTCCACTCAAATGCCTTCAAGTGATTCAGAAGGCCTATTCCAAGCAGGATGACTTCATCCTCATTTGAAGGCTGCGCTCTAACAACTGTTCAGGCATGCTGCCTTCTTGACTGACACACACTGCCACCACCAGCCCTATCCAGGAAAGTAAAATATCATCTCTCCATTCATTTTCCCTTCCCCATTCAGGAACCCTGGGATGCTAAGCCAGATGGTTGCTATTGCCATCATATACACCTTGGCCATTAGAGTTTTTCTTTTTATTGTTAGTGCTATGCTACTTCTTCCACATTTCTTGCAAATTTCTTGTGCAGAAGACATTACTCTTGCTCAAGAAACATTGCTGAGCTGTTTGAACTGGCAGCCCAGCTGGGGGATGCAGTTCTGCTTTCACATTGAATGATGGCATTCACTAGACCTGTGAGACCCACCTAGCCCTCAGCCGTGCTTTGCCTGCACTCCATTTGGAATGGACTAGGGTTCTTGTCTCTCAAGTAATCAAGTTTCTGAAGTACATTAGTGAGAAAAAGAAGGCAACTCGCATGCAAACATACCTTTTCACCTTGGTGTTTAAACAGCTCTAACTCCTCCTTACAGGCTTTCATTCTTGTCACCTTCATCCACCTGTTAACTGAAGGAATATGTATTTTTTTATCAGTCAGGTAAGATCTATCAGACCATAAGCTCTGCCATTACCTTACTGGAGTCTCCATCCACACTCGTTCTGAATAGCCACAGGAGTCACTCGCAGTTTATATACCTTTTTTTTTTTTAACCCAAACGGAGGCAAACTCACCCACAATCTCTGATAACCTATCACCGTTTCTACCCAGACACCTTCTATGTAGAAAGTCCTCCTACACGGTGCCAGCCAAGCTACGCCACTTACTGTTCCAACAGTGCAGGAGTTCAGAGGAGGCTGTGGGGTAAGTAAAGTCAACAGCCAGAGGACTAAATGCTGGCAACTGCTTCTGATGTTCCCAGAAAGTAAGTATTACCCTGGAAGAGTACCACTGACACTTCTCAAGGGTTACTCTCATAAACAAGCAAGGTAAGACTTCAGAACATAACAAGACCTAGTATTGCCCTATAACAAGAACAACCACCACAAACAGGAACACTGCTAATTTGTTTTTCCCGAGTCGTTTCTTTACCTATTACAACTGATGGATCTAAACTCACCAGCAGGGAACAAACAATAAATGCTTTTACAAAAAAAAACCAAACAGTTTGTGTTCAATGGTGTAGATAACTTCTGTGTATTCTGATATTCCCCTCCTTATTCCTATGGATCTTGCACAACACGATCTTTTTAAACTAAAGGGAGAATTGTACTTGATATACAACAAAACCTACTGAAGTATATTTGGTGGTTTTTTATAGGTAGCAGTATGTTTTTCCTTTTTTGTGTGTAAAGTCTCACAGATCAGAGCTAAGTACAAAATTTCCACATCCTTGGTATAGTGTAAGAGACCTCAGGCTCCTTGGCCTAGTTTCAGAGCAGTAAGTTAACAAGTTCTGGCTTTAGGGACTGCAGTTTGGAGGCAGATGGTACGGAAGAAGCAGTAGAAGAGACTGACTGGCATTAAGGAAAGAGAATGAATTGATTGTAGGGTGCCGTCAACCACCACGGTGCCTTTAGTACTGCCGGTCATCCTGGTGCTAGGATCTCTGGTAACGGAGAAGGATGTCCCTGCCTTCCTATCGGTCCCCGTTTCTCTACATAAAAGGATATTCCCAACATGAACCGGCCGCTGCTCTATCTCCAAGGATTTGCCTTTCGAAATGGCAATACACTGACAGACTTGGCTGGGAAGCAAGAATCCCACGTGTAAAAAATGCTGCAGATTTCAGCATTTAGGTTTACTCCTAGGCCAAAGCTTGTGTCTTCCGTGTCCTGATTTAACTGCATACCCTTCTGCTAACTAACCTTCCCAGCACAATGGAAAAAAAAGTTTCATTGAAACTTCTTTGTTGGTGGAAGTATACATGGACTAAGATAAAATATCGAGTCAAAACACTACCAACTAGTCCTTACCTTTGGTTCTACTTCAGAAATAATTCTCAAGTTCATTTTCTATAAGCGTATTAAATCTACCTAATTAGATCAAGCAGGTGATACAAAAATTCAAATGTGTCCACGTGGCAACTCTCTAGTGGGAATGTGATTTTTCATTTCACTGGGAAAAAAAAAATAATCTGAGTTCCCACAGATGTGACAAAAGGTACCTAGATAAAAAAAGTAAAATAAAATGCTTTTAATATTTGTAAGTTTGTAACATTGAAGTTGCCTAGATTTTGAGATATGAGGTTTCTATAAAGACAATAATCCATTTTTACTCTGTAAAAGTATAGTAAACCCAAAAATTCAAATATTTTATTTACTTCACCTAAAAAACAAGCAACCCATAAGTAAGATATACATAGTTTCCCAGATTTATCCCTAATAAATCTTTTAAAGATTTATACAATTTCTACATAAACATACAGTGTATCAAAATCTGCATAAATCAAATTTATAAAATATGTAGAAATGCATAGTGATATTATCATCAACTTACAAAGCAAGAATATGGGAATTATTTTTTTCCAAGCCAGCTATAGTAGGAAAAAGTCATTACAGCAACAGCTTCTTACGATCTCATGTTTTGTAAGGTTTCAGTCTCCCACACAGATTCATATTCAGATACAGCATCAGCTATCAATGAATTGCACAAAATACCCATTTAAAATGCACACCCGCACAATTTATGTGCCACCATTCTTTCTCTTATGCATAGTCGTATGATTAAATTAATCTACCCAACACACAACAATGGAGTCAGTTTTCATACACACAAGGAACAAGTACCGACACACCCCCTTATTTTCCTTTTTGTTTTTTTTTCCCCCCGGTTTCTCCCTCCTTTATTTTCTATTTTTCATAGCTCTGAAAGGATAGATGGCAAGTTTAAAGAAACTAGGAAAGATCCCAAACTAATAGATCAGTGCAGACAGCCCTATGAAGATCAAACTCTGTCACCATGTATGATACATAACCCTTGTTAACATCAATGGAAATTGCATGCAATGCTATTCTAGATTTCAGGGAAGTATTTAAGTCATATTTAATAGTGTGACATGTTGTAGGCATAACTCTATGAAATCAGTACACTGATGTCAACATTTAAGTCACAAAATCTGGACTAAGGAAGTGAGGATAAGTCATTTCTCCTCCAGCTCTCTGTTCACTCAGAGTAAATATTTATACCCCTAAGGGAGTTCGCAGCAACTCCTTTCTAGAACATTTTTAGAAACTTCTTCTTCACGTTCTATTCTGTACACTATAGCACCAAGCAGTTGTATTTTGTGTGAGTAATCCCTTGGGAGAAGTTTCCAATGACAAAAATAAGAAGAAAATTAGTATGAATAAATGAGGTTTTAGGATTTCCATTTCTCTTTTCAAATCTAAATCTGGCATCCAAACTAGTTGACAGATGTCCTTGTAAAAAATTATGCAGATGTGTTAAGAAGCTGGATGTTTTTCTCCTAATTAAAAGTTTTAGTCCACGACTAAGTGTTTTCCATTTAAAATAACAATATAAATGAAGCATTGAATTCATTCTTTCTAAGTTTTACATAATTGTGCAGCTTTATTTATTTATTTATTTATTTAAATTATTTTTATGTAAGGCATGGTTTAAACAAGCAAGTTAGTGCTTATAAATTCCTATCTGGAATCAGCAGGGTGCTTACTTCCACCAAAACGTACCACATTAGCACTAAACTCGACACTGAGCTTTTCCTCGCACTGCACAAAGTGCCTAGTCAAAGTAGAGCAGCAAAGCTGGAAATAGAAATTTGTCTTCAGAAACACAATAATTACACGGGGTGGTACGGTTGGCCCCTACTCCTGGTGACTGCTCAGAAAAATCCGTTGTACAATTTCCAACAAATGCTTTTCTTGTGAAAGAGAGAAATGAAAGAGGCACTAAATATGTTGAAATTCACCTTCCAAAAAAGCAGCATGACTGTGAGAGAAGGCCACCCTGGCTAATAACCTGTGGCAGTGCTTAGTAAGATGTAAAATTAAATAAAAATATACAACAGGTTGATAATCACCAAGTTCTGTGAAAATCTGGTTACTCCAACCTTTTCAAGTGTGTGTAAAAAAACTGCCTTCAGACCCCTGAGTGTAATCCCAAAGAAGACGACAACGCTTTTAACTATGTTCCCATGAAACATAGCTAAGAGCACATTAATTTACCAACATCTTAAAACAAAAAGATGTAAACATCTACAGAGTTTAAGGTAAAGCAGTTTTGTAAACATTAACTGCGGATGATAATGTTATTGTAATAATCACAGTTCGTCTATGTCCTTCATTCAAGCCAGGAGGCTCGCAGCTGTACAAAGTTAATAATTGCAGCAGTTTTCAGGCTATTTTCAGTCCTGTACAAATTAATGTGTCAGTAGGCAGGTTTTGTCTGTCTACACGCTAAGAATGTTGTTCATTTCCCATTTTTGCGTTGCTTTACTGGAGTCACACTCTGAAATGAAAACTTGATGGAGGACTTCGGAGCGATCCAAGCACTTCCCTGATGGAATGTGAGTAAATCTGTGCAGATTCTGGAAAACAAAACCATCAGGAACATGTATATATATATTTAATATTTCTTCACAACTGTAATATAGCTATCTATAAAAACAGGCTTCAGGGTCTCATAACAGATCACTTCTATGCTGATTTTGCTACTTGTTAAACCTAGACTTTCATAGCTTTCATATTTGTCCTGGTATTCTTAAACCAGGAGTTTTCTGGGGCTGCCTGGAACATGTGGACACCAGGACAATATTACGAAATGTTTGAGATGTGTAGGTCCGCTTGAGATCCCTCCCATTTCTCTTAGGCATTTTTATTAGGCAACAAATTGCTAAGAAAATGCGTAAAGCTGCGTCTAAGGTGCTTCCAGCCTTTCTGTCCATCCTGTAACCAACTCTAAAGTTTAACTCTCAAGGATAGCTCTATTAAAACTGACTTTGCTGGGACAGATCCTCCTTTGGTTAGCCCTCACTTAAAGCAACTGCACAACACCCACACTAACCACACCGGAGAAGAAAATAAAATAATAAAAAAAAGGCAGTAACTTTGCTCCCTGCTTGGCTGTTAAAAGGAAGAGAAAAGGGGCCATGAGAGCAAGTCTGGCCTCTAGAGCGAGGGGCAGCTGCCTAAGAAACCGCGGAGTTGTTGTGCCTCGCATTCAGGCCGAGACTTGCACGTTTGGCTCCTTCCACACCCCCAGCACTGCCAGGTCCCAGCCTCACGCATTCGGAGAGCATCCTGCTGCACCTCTCTGGCTTGCTGATCCCCCACGCCTGAGGCAGCCCTGACTCGCTGACCAGCTGCCTCTGGGAAAAGCAAATTGGGACCACCACAGGCAAGCTGGGGCTCCCCAGGCCCTGCCTGGTGCACCCGCCTCCCCCCTTCTCCATTGCTTGTGCACGTCCAGATGCTGGTTCAGCTCTATACGTGCTCCTGCTGTGTGGCCAGATATGAGGGTCCTCTTCCTGGAGAGGCAGATAGATGCCTCAACAGGAGCAACAGGCAGAGCACCGCCAGCCTGGGGTCTGGATGCTCACTTATGGGCACTGAAGCCCCGCTACTGCTTGGTGCTCGAGCAGGAGACACTTCATGCTCACCAAACTGGCACACAAGTGTTTGTTCTGGAAACAACACAATCAACCAGATAAAAATCTCCTGGCAGCTTGCATTTACACAAGGCCACAATGTTTTTCAGCAGTTCATAAGCATTTCATGCCTTACACCCTCCTCATTAGAGGAAATGGTCATACCCTCTGCACTGCACAGCAGTGTGCCAAATTTCTGCTTGCTTGGTTACACACCCTTGGTGGTCTTTTCGCTCTCACTCACATGCGTTGTTTTTTTTTTCTTTTCTTTTTTTTGGTTTTTTTTGTTTTTGTTTGTTTGTTTGTTTGTTTGTTTGTTTGTTTTTTCTCCTGGAAGCCAATCAGTGTTTCGTTCTAGAGCCCAGACCACTCTTACCGGGCTTCTTTATAACTTGTGGTAATAAGCAAACAATCACACAACTTGGTCCACTGTGGAGGAAATGGATCTTCTTGCATATAAGAAATGCTTAGAGAAGAGCCAAGTAACATGCTGGGACACACTAGAATGGCTGGAGAGCTAAAAGGTGCTATATATTATTCCAATATTTAAAGCAGAAGTCAGCAGCCACTGAAATACCACTTACTGATTTTAAAATTTCAGGTTTAAAGAATTTTGTCTGTCTATATGACACAAGAAAGCTGGGTGGAAATGGCATGACGGTACTTGATATCTCCTACCTCTACGCAAATATCAGAAAAAGTGGAGTGGCTTAAAGGATAAGAAGCATATTTTGTTGCACTCAATGCCTACACCTTTCAGAGAAACACAATCCACATAACCCACTAATGAACTGATAAATACCCAATGTGCTAGACAGACTGAAGAAAAATTGACACAGAATAATTTCTTACACACAGAACCAAATTATGAGTGTCTATACCAAGAACGCCACCCTTAGACAATTTGTCTCATTTTTTTATGAGACAAAAAGAAATATAAACCTAGACAGCTTTTAAAGTAACACTTTCAAAACTAGTATTAATAGAGAATTTGCAGATGTAGTGACTAAACGGGACTGTAGCAGCCCTCTATCAGCCAACATCCACAGTCTTTATTAAAAAATCATAGATATTACAATAGCATTATAACGGCACCACACCCAGAATTCACAACAGAGAATGTTTACAGGATGGCTAATGAACAGAGAAAAGAAATACTGAACCATCATCATCATCATAGAATGGCCTAGGCTGGAAGGGACCTTAGAGATCATTTAATCCAACCTCCCTGCTGCCAGGGACGCCTTGACTAGATCAGGCAACACATGGGGACCGAAGGGGAATCGAACCCATGACCCAGGTCACACTCAGCTGACTGAGCTAACCAGCCCCCTAACGTGGCAAAGACAACACAAAAAGGCAAAGAGTAACACTATGTTCACTTATTCCCATATAGGATTAAAAAATCTTTGAGCAACACTTCATCTTAGACCTCCCAAAATTAGATCTCGTATTGACTCTAGCTGCTAAATGCACCCTGGCATTTAAGTAATTTTCTCACAGTGTACATTAGACACAGACACTTTCTTGACAGAAAGCACACAAGCAGAGAGGGTGATGGCACTAAAAGCTTTTAGAAACTCTGTCACTGGTAGTGGACATCCTCCTTGCTTCCTCCAAGACAAATGCTAACCACTAACACCTGTGGCAGCAAATAGAGCCTCACGAGGTTTTCCTTAATGGTTTTGCTTCAGAATACAGCAACTAGAACCGCTACTTCTTTCCTTAGAGGACGTTTCCCTGGCAAGCATGGATTTCTGAGAATGCGCTGTTAACAATTTACTCTACTTAGTTCAGCTAACCTTGTTGAAGATCTTTACTTTCAGATATTCATAATTTTAAAAAGGTGCAAAAAACTAGGACGCAAATTAAAATTCCTCTTCTGCTATATATCTGATGCATACCTTGAAGTACTGCCAATCCTTGTACTCATTCTGATTACAGTGTGTAATCATAATTTTGGATCCATCCGGTCCTTTAGTTAAGCACTGATCATACTGCATGAGTTGATTAGCTTCATTGATTCGGAAAAGCTAACAGGGAAAAAAAAAAAACAACCCACCTTTTTAATAGTTGACTCAAATGAGTATATTAGAAACATTGAAAACATCAACAAAATTGCATCATTGAATATATTCTCTGGTGTTAGTATACCCATCTTTTGGAGGGGTTCTAAATATAACATGTTTTTACTATCATGACACTCAATTTCATGGATAACCTTCCTGCAGGATTTAAGATTTAAAGGCTAAGAAACCTACCCAGCAAGACAAAAATGATGAAAATAAAGGAATTCCTATCTGGGAGACTTCTGAACGCATTTGATTAAAAGCTTTTGTACGATGTGATGGCTGAACAATCCATTATCTTTCTAAAGGTCAGGTAGCAAGTCCTTGGTCCTTTCATTTGAAGATACTGAAACTTTGGCATTTTACCCACGAAGGAAATGAAACCAACGCATCCAGATACAAAAAAGATTATCCTAGCTACATCTTATGAAATTATTGTTACAGGGTTTTTGAGGGTAATATATACAGAAAAAGTAATTTAGGAAACTTATCAAAATAAAAGAGACATTTCCAGTGGCTACTAAGAGATAACTCAAATAGGATTTTTAAGAACACCATCCTGCATGTGATTTCATGACTGCCATGACACAACTTGCCTGTTTCAAGTCTACTCAGCATAGTTTTCCAACTGAAAAAGGAGCTGTAAAGACAGAACAGCATGTTTGTGTGGTAGTGTGGGTATGTTTGTGAGGACATAGGTGGAACATAACAGCAGCTTAGACTGTAGCCATCTCTCAGCCGTTATGTCAATTAATTCCGTAAATGAAGCAGAGACAAGTTTGTATTATAGTTCTTGTCTCTTGTGGCAGAAGATCAGTTACTACACAAAAGTGCTTTATACTTCCATCAGAGCAAAAAAACTTTGTGAAATAACTGAGCCAAAGCAAGTGAAGGGGTTGTTTCCTGAAGGATTAATTATTAAACGAAGATAAATGATGAGCCAGCAGCAATGCCAAGAGCTGCAGTTATTCTAGTGCAGTGATATGGTCAGTTTAAAATACAGTTCTTGCTTCTCCACTGAAGAAGAGATTAAAAATTTGCTTTCAATTTTGTACTGTTTCTGTTTGAAATGGTATTTTCAGATTCCCATATTTTAGCAATGTTAGCATGCTTATTGAAAACTTGTAACTCGTATCTTTGTAGCTGGCACCTAAGTGACTTCACATACAGACTTAACAGAAAACCAGTCTGCTATCACCTACAGCAAGCGATTCTCCTTTGGAATTGCCTCCAAGCTCCTTACCTGATTTCCTCCCATTCTGTGGCACGGTCCAAGCTCGACGAAGCCACCGTTGGTGTGCCCCATGCTATCGATGCAGTAAGAGGTTTCAAAGCCTCTAATCTGGAAAAGACGTTTTGCACTCTAAGTTAGTCTCAAGTGAAAAACAAGCACAAAGAAGTTCAAAGAATTCCCAGTTACCTTTCAAAACAGAAACAGGTTACCTGACAGAAAGATATGAGACAAACCTGTGCATGAAATTTAAATACTGATGTTAACTATTCTGGGACACGAAGCTTCAAGCTGCCCATGCTAATTTGCAGGCTCTTATGAGAGCTAGGATAAAGCCAGAGTTGCAAAGCTCAGGTCCAAACTAAAAATGCCAAAATTAAGGACTTTCAAGTATTTTAATTTATTCAATCTCCTATCAAAGCACCAACAGTCTCCCAGATCATCATAAATAAAGCAGGAGCTCAGCTAAGTTGCCCTCATCTTGTGCATGAGAGAAATAGGATGCAGAGGAGTTATGCTATTAACTGCAGCCAGGCACAGCCCACTGATCCTGCTGCTCAGATGTACCTTCTGCAGCAGAAAAAAACCCACAAGAGATAAAATTGATGAGGGGCAGGCACGGGCATAAGGATAAAGAACAAAAGTGACATCAGAAAGCATGCCTCAACTGCCGATTATTCCGTTCCTTTCTCAGAAGGGCCAACAAGCCGCTTTACAAAACCTATGACACAAACAACATTCTTTCCAGACATAATTTCTTTGCCAGAGCGCCTCTTTCTTCTTTGTGATGGCAGAAGAAAGTCTGGAGGACTATGCTTAGACCTAACTTCCAGAGGGAAGTCCTTCATCTTGGTTAGGGAAGATGAACCCCACACTTCCAACAGTTTGGAAATGCAATTAGT